>NC_051186.1:29743197-29927314 GCF_013339695.2 Rhipicephalus sanguineus | reverse complement strand
AGAAAGGGGGAGAAGGCGGACCGACAGTTGCGGAAACGAAATGAATGATCGGTAAGCAGTGATGCAAGCAAGGTAAACACAGTAGCCGAATCATCACTGATCGACATGTTCCTCAGTTTGCTGACAAATGTTCAGAACACCGAAAGAAATTAGTATTGTCAATATTGGACATATATGCTAAGAAATTCCAAGGGTTTCAGGGCTTTAAAATGTACTTTTACTTTTTCAAGGGTTTTCAAATCGTTTCATACCTGCATGCACCCTCAGTAAAGGAGCAGATCACAATTTAAAGTGGAATGTGTCCCTATGAATACCCCCAAAATATATGATTGCGACTTGAAGCTTGAATGAGTGCTCACTTAATGCAACTGTGCATAACTTACACATTACAATATTGACACTTGACTAGTGAATGCAATTAACGTTAAATTAGTGTAACGAGATTTTTCATCACTTGCACATTATAAATCACAGTCGTTCACTATGGTAGCACCACCCCTCTTCATCTGTTCAGGCAACTTCGGTTCCCTCGACGAAGTGGGGCCAAGGTATTCTTTACATTCGTGGCCAGCGATTTGTGACAGATGAAGCTCCTGCGACAGAAGGACAGGCACTTATATAACTAAAATTCCACTAGAAAATATACCAATCTTTGCACAGTCACGATGAATTATTTGATTAGTTCTGTATGGGTATAACTGCAGTGCAGACCACCATTGCGTTCCCCAGTAAAATGCAAAAGAGGGGCAAGAACGAAAAGCACCTGTGCCAGAGCTTTATGAAACCTTCTATGTCAAAGGTGTGAACCATACTTTACCACTTTGCTGCACATAATTTTCAGCTAGACATATAACAACATAAGAGGAGAGACAGGGCAGAGCTCTTGCCTTCAACTGCTTAATTCATTCGCAAACCCAGAGTATCCCATGGACAACAAATGATCCAACAAGTGTGCCAGAATATCATTTAAGCAGGCCAGCAAAAAAAGTTTCACTGGCGACAAAGTCACTGTTGCTAAGCTTCTTAAGATATGCCACTTCTGCCCAGCGAGTTCAAAAATGGCACGCTTACATATTTATCACCAGCCATGAAATGCAGCAGTCTTACTGCCTGTCTGTCTAGAGAGCAGTCAGGCCCACTTATCTGTTTAAAACACGAGTTACGTTTTTAGTTTTAACAGTCAAATAAATAGAGTGCATTGCTCAGTGGATTTGCTTGCACGTAAAGTGACTTCCTTGCATGTCTGATTGTTTCAATTTCGTCAGCTGAACCTAGCACTCTCTGGCAGTTGAGCTGCCAAAAAGATTGAGCTGCCTCTGCCCCTTCCCTCTTCATTTTCCTGTTAGCATAGGCGTTAGGAGATATGTCACAGCTAAGCATCACACAAACTAGCCCACTCTCTTATTTAACTTTGCCTACTGAGTAACATATGTTTACTAAGAAAACTTACAAAAACTACGAGACATTTTGAAGTAATTTTGTCTGTTTACCCAAGTGAGATGCAAACAGCTTTTGGAAGTTCGTATCGTGTAGCATATTTTCATTGCTCCCTACCAATTCCACCACGCCACAGAATTAAGAGTAGCTTCCATTTAATTTGCATCGTACAAGCTGATATGCTGTTAGTGCATTTGTATGTCATAATTACTCTTCATAGGCTTCTCTACAAACAACCTAATAACACGGCTGACAATGAAGTGTTTTTTCAAACTTCAGAACACCATTTTACTTTGGCTTTACTGCAGTTATGCGCTGGTTAGACTAAAGCCTGCAGAACACAACAGCTATAAGAAATGTTCTGTTTCAAAAGTGGCATACTCACTGTGGTATACTTGTAAGAATATTTTTTTTATAACTATAAACCCACACTTACTGACAAGCAGTCTACGACAACCAATGCTCCTTTTGAAGTAAGAAATCACGAAAGAGTTGAACAGTTTCACAGTGGTATTCCAAGTACATGTCACAGTTTGTAAGAAGCGAAAATAGCAGACATCAAACGCCTGTTCAGAGCTGTTGATTTAGTCAGCATGATGAAAAAAGTTAAACACGTTTTCCCTAACTTAGCGGCGAGTTGATTGACGGCGTGTTATAAATGGGCTAGGTGCTTACCGGCAAACAAGCACCAAACATCACATGCAAATATAGGGGACCACCAATCACACAAGACATCGAATAACTCCTGGAATACAATATCCTATTAGCTTGTAGTGAAGTTTTAAACAGCAGACGGGACAATGTTAACGACCAAGCTATGGAATGCGCAAACAATGTAATAATTCAGGGGTTTTATGACCCAAAACCACGATATGATTATGAGAGATGCCATAGTGGAGGACTCCGGAAATTTCGAACACCTGGGGTTCTTTAACGTGCACCTAAATCTAAGTACACGGGCCTCAAACATTTTCGCCTCCATCAAAAATGCAGCCGCCGCGACCGGGATTCGATCCCGCAAACTTCGGGCGCCATACCACTATTACCACCGTGGCAGGGGCCAAACAATGTAAAAAGAATATGGAAGTCACTGAGCATTACAGTACGGAGCGTGCATGCAAAAATTTGCTTCATCTGGTGACAAGATAGTCAGCACGCCATTAATAGATATGGCAGCGAATTAACATCACTCAATGATAGACACCTGATGTGTCCCTTTCTTCCCTTTCCTCTGTGAAAATTACTTTTTGAAACTGCAATATATGGCTGGATTTACTAATAACATTCAGTTCGTAGTCAGCACTCTGGCTGTGCTCTACCAGTCTTGCTCTTCGTTATTGCTGTTTTGCAAATAAAGGTAAAGAATAATTATACTTGAATGCCATAGTCCGCTGCCAGTTCATTGGCACAACTTGTTAGGGCAAATACAATGCCAAAGACGGCACTCTAACACACAAGCATGCATACCTTACAACTTGTTTTACCAAGTTTTACTTTATCATGAAACTCTGAAAATCAATTTGTTAATTCTGCCTCGCATAGATGTCCCAAGTTTCCTCAAACAGTGAGATATCCTGCTATGGCGCTGTGCAGGTAGCTGACAACATATTTTTTCAGCACATCCTACCAGAAGCAGGTGGCCATAAGCATGAATGGCCAAGTGGAACATGTATATGACATGCACTTGCTATTACATATTGTTTCCTGTCTTGGAGTTGCTCACAATGTAGGAGCTATAGGTCTCTCAATTGAAAGGGTCTAAACGGTCGATTTGTATTGATGGAAACAAATAAATACCATTTAATATGGCCTTGTCCAGACTTGCAGGAAGAACGCTTCCATCTTTCACAGCAAGCTGTCCACCACTTCAGTCTCTTGAGCTGCTGGATACATGCATAACAGATACCACAAAAGTTCTGTCAACTGTGTGCCAAAGAGTCCTTACAGTACACAAGTAGTAATATTAAGCATGATGGCTTAACACAGGCATATCATTATATACCAAAATTGTCCTCGAAAAATAGGCCCAGGATGCATTAAGAACAAGTATTAGAGTGCAGTGGGTCACTGCAAATAATTGTAATTTGCATTAGTTGTCGAATTTTGCTACAATTGTGTATTACAAAAGGGTGAGATATACAGCTTGCCATATAGGTAATTTGAACACAAGAAGACTCCAGGAGCACTCCATCAAAATATTAAATAAATATACGTGTGCTCAATTGCAGAATGGATGACAATGAGCCCATTGTTGTATGACATCATGAATGTGGAGATTTCAAAAAAGCTTAAGATTCAGTAAAAGAGCAAGAATGCCAGACGGGACAGAAAAGATTGAGCACTGTGGTCAGTTTTTCTGTCCCTCTGCTGTTCTTACTTTCATTAAATCTTGGGCATGGCTTTAGCAACATGCCCAATTTCCTCTCTCTGAAACAACTATCCTTGCTGTACTAAAGTCCATTCATGTGCAGACCTGGTCCTTTACACTAGAAGTGCCTGTTCAATTTAATGAGCCCTTGATCCACTCCCGTTCTTTTGTTCTTTAATAGCAAGGGCCTCGTGCCAGCAAACTTTATGCCCTCAGGTAGCTCATGACGGTTTATTGATCAGCTACCAGCTCGTAGATTTTACGGGCTATGCGACACCAGCATGACTACGAATGCTGGTGTGGCACTGCCGGATTACACACACAGAAGTGCCCAGTGGGGTGGATGAGAGAACGACTATGTCGTAGCTAGAGTGGTGGAGTATGAGATGCAACACTTTGTTGTAGGTTCAGGCCCTGGCAGCAGAATGTTTGTATTTTTGTCTACATTAATTCCTCTTTATGTCATAATTACTACACTACTTTTAAAAACTACGAATAATCTCCCCTATACCTCCCTTGGCTTCATCAGGTTTTGTCGAACAAAAAACTGAGCCCCTTGATCTATTCCATTCTTTTTTAGTTTGTTCAATTTCTCAGTGCTGTAATCACGCCTGAGAACCAGTACCCTCACTGTGATCTGCAAACACATATACAGATATCAGAAATTGCATTCTCTAATTAACTACTTCATAAACTAAAGCAGCATTGTCACCAGTTTCACTGAATGCTAGATCTTAGTTGTACATCCTGCAAATAGAACCCCCTTTCAATTTCCTCTTTCTTTAGCAAAGCACCAAGGAAAACAAGGACTATACAGTACAACACAATCAAGTAGCGTTTCAATGCACCAGCACAGCCTAAACCATTTACCATTTGGGAGAAGAAGCTTTTGCAATGGTGCCATTCCCTGTTACAAGAATTTGTAGTAGAACGTGTATGGTTCATCAAAGAAAATATGAAATGGCATGTCAGATATCAGACCCAATTTTTATCACACAAACACAGCAACAAAAAGAGCATGTACTTGCTTAATAAGCTTAATTGAACTGACACTAAATATCAAGCACTCATTACCTACTTTTTAATTGCTGACTTGAGTGCAGTTGTTTATATTAGAAAGTTGTGGTGCATGACAATTTAGCGCACACCAAGTTTTGCTTGAAATGTCGTCCCTTCCTTGTCACGTGCAGTTCAGACACGCCGCGTGTCCCGCGCCCAGTTTCGATATCAACCTTAAAATTGGAAGTTGAATATCTCGGATAACGTGCAACTCACGCGATTTCAAAAAAAAAAAAAAAAAAAAAAAAAAAAACGGCATGCCGCAACTTGGCACACACTATATCTTTTTAATATAAACTACCTCCCTCAATAATTAAAAAGTGGATGAACGAGTTGTTAATTAACAGCGTAAATGTAATTTTGCTTGCGGCAAAGTATTTCCGCCTCGACTTCAAGTTCATGAGCGAAAATGACAGGAGCCTGACTGTCACACAACGTTTATAAAAAATATGTAAAGTCCAAAAAGAAAACACACACACTACATGCATGCTGTGCGACTTGATGTGTGTACTTCCTGTTACTACCAGTATCCATAGCGTGATTCAGACAAGGGAGTGTCTAGCGTTACGTCTAGACGTAACGGTACGAGCCGTTGCAGTTACGTCTGGACGTAAGAATAACGAGTCTTAAAAGTTACGTCCAGTGTGGCAATACAAATACAGCCCGTTAGACCTACCGAACCGATTGGCCTCAGTGGCGCAGCGGCTAGCGTGTCGTGCTCGGAACTGCGAGGACGTTGGTTCGAACCTCGCTGCTGCAACTTTTTTTTTCTTTTTTTTTTTTGTCTCAGGTGTTGCTGAAGTCTGTTGCCAGAGAAGCGCGACGCGGCTCTTGGGTTACGTACACCTCCGCCTGCCCCGAAGGGGCAGGCTGCGCGGGCTAAACAGCGCGTGGCCGCGACAGCGGCCAGTAGCGCGTGACCGTGATCCTGCCAACCGGCCATTGAGCGTTAGCGAAATGGCCGCACTCGCGAGGCGAGGGCGAAGCCACGATTAGGTTGCCGCGCCCGAAGGGCGCAGAGGGCCTTCACTGAGCAAGAGGAAAATAATGTACTCACGTTTGTGGAAAGCCACATGACTAGAGTCCCTAGATTTTCCCTGCTCTTCAACAGGGAAAAATCTAGGGACTTTAGTCTGGACGTAACGATAGCGGTGACTACAGTTACGTCTGGACGTAACCCTAGCAACAGCCTTCAGACAAATGCATTGCTTCAATGGGCATCCAGCACACATCTAGGTGCTACGAGCCGCGACCTTGCGTAGCCAGAAGGCAACTGTGCTAATTACTTGCAAAAACGACGCAGCACGGTAGACGCCGACGCAACCAGAGACATATGCTCTGAGCAGTATAGCGTGTGCATGACAGCATTGTGTCTTCCTACCTGCGTCCCCGTCTACCTTTGCAAGTTAATTCATTATACCTAGGCTTATGGAACTATAAATTCAATTGCATTTACACCACAGAAAGGGTGTGGAACGACCAGTATGTTTAAAAGCGGACCCACTTTTACGGCGACAAGGCAATGTGCAAGTCGCTCCAAGCGACGATCTCGTGCAGCCAAGTTATAACGGCTCAACAACACAAGGCGTGCGTGGCAGGAGCACAGAATCCCGTAATGGAAGGCGCATTCTTCAGCTTGTTTTCAACTGTAATCAACGCACACGGCAACCGCTCCATAGAAAGGTATAACGAAGAGCACAGAAAGCAGCAATACTAGCACAATGCATACTTTTTTAGCAGGCCCTTGCTCTTGCGCAGCATCCCTTCTGTGGTAACTGGCCGCCCGCCCAGGCACTCTTACCTGCATAAAAGTTTTCATCCCCTAAGGTAACTCAGTAACGCAATTTGGTAACATTCTTGAACTCACCGAGGTGTTGTATCCGCTGCGGCGACTGTCTCGTCAAACGACCCGCGCTTGCGCTCTTGTTCAAAGCTCGCGTCCGTTGGTTGGTGCCACGACGACGCATCGCCGCCGTCGATTCCATGTCAAACAACGACCCGAACGTCCCGACACGCGATGTAAGTAGTACGTGTTCATTCAACAACGATAACCGCACGTAATATTGATAAACACGGTAAAAATAGATGCTCGAAACACCACTTCGCAGCGAGCGCAGGGAGCCTTTCAACGGAACCCGTTTGAAAACGTCACGTGTTCACTGACGTCTCTGCGCGTGCGCGTTCTTCGGTTTGAACGGATTGGCTCTCTCGCTCAGCGGGCGATTTGAATCCTTGAACTGAGTTGCGGCAACTCTCTCTCCCTTCCGTCGACTGCATCTCCCTGTTCATGGCCTCTGATACGCCGGCGCGCAATCTTGGAGGCCATAGCTTGTTCACCACTTCTTTCTCGGACGCGCGCCTGTACTGTAGTGTACAATCGGGCGGCCGCAACGCGTCAACCGCGTCTGATCGGTTCTTAATACTACTACTACTACTGCGCTTTTGCTGTTTAAAAATATACAGCATCTGTACACGAGTGGTACGTTTTAATTACTGCTAAAAGTAACAGCTGCTGTCTTTACGGCTGGCTAAGTGTGCACGTCCGTGCGTGTGCAAAACAAAAGCACGTCGAAAACCGGGGCCTTTTGACAACAAGTGTTCACTGTGCTCCTTAATACCTCTTCGCAGGCACGTAGGCAAGCCCCCCCCCCCCCCCCCCCGAAAAAAAAAAAAAAAACTCGTTTCTACGTGCCTGCCTCTTCGTATTGAGCAACGAACCAATGGCACCATCAATGCCTCGCCCTTAGTGTGATTCAGCTGCAGCTTCTTTCTTATTGATGTACTTTGTTAGCCTTAATTGATATATTCTAAGTTGGGCATGTAAGCAAGTTACTATCAATTTGAAATTGCCCATTTAAACACTATTCAAAAGTACATTGCACGTCGTCGTAATAAAAGCAGGAGAAAATACTTATTTGTTGAAAGGCGACAGCTAATCGACAAAATAGTAGTTCAACAAACTTCGTTTCTGGGCAAGTTCGTTTATATTCGAAAAGAAAGCCCACGTACTGTGTATACTGAATAGTAACAGAAACAGCAATACTGCACTGAATTCTGCTATTTATGTCTTTAAAGAGGCTGTTTTCCTGTGTTCAGCGTGACCGTTATCCCGCTTCGACATTGCGCTTTGGAGTATTCCATGAAATACGTTGTCCTTGGCAATGGACAAACGAAGGCGGAAAGACCATACGGTCCTTGCAGTTATATTAGTTTCTTTTGTGAGTTACTGTGTTCGTTAAAAGTGCGATCTATAAATACAACACAAAATTTACAAGTTTCGATGCGTTTTTATAGCATCATTGATCCCAGGAGGGTTAGAGACAAAGAACCCGTGCATACACAAAACTGTTCTCAGATGGTTAAATAAGACATTAGTGGTCAATAACGATGAGAACGACCGGCGAAACCAGGGGGGAGGGGCGGGGGGGGGGGGGGGGGGCGCGGAGCGAGCGCGCGCCTCCAGACCGGCCGTGGTTTTACAATAAAGGATCGGTCGAGAAGAGCGGACTGCGACGAATGTTCACAAAAGAAACGTGGAGTTTCAAAGGTAAGGTTGCGAGGAAGTTCTGTAGGTCCGGTGCACATATGGTTGGAGAAATGAAAGGGCGTATACTTACGAAAACTGCGTGCATTATACTGGTTTGTGAACGTTTTGGCCGTGGCACAGCCTTCGTGAAGACTTCGACCAGCGCGCAATCGCGTTTGTGTGTGTGTGTGTGTGTGTGTTTGTGTGTGTGTGCGCGTGTGTGTGTGTGCGCGCGTGCGTGCGTATATATATATGTATACAAGACAGAATTTATAAGTTTCTGATGCGTTTTTATAGCATCATTGATCCCAGGAGGGTTAGAGTCAAAGAACCCTTGCAAAAAAAAAAAAATCTCTTCTCGGGTGGGTAAATAGGACATTGGTAAATAACGATGAGAATGAACGACACGCACATCACAGGTGTAACCATGTGGGGGGCGGATTGAGGGGGGCGGGCGGGGCGGAGAGAGCGCGCGCCTCCAGACCGGCCGTGGTTTTACAATAAAGGATCGGTCGAGAAGAGAGCACTGCGAAGAGTGTTCACAAAAGAAACGTGGAGTTTCAATGGTAAGGGTACGAGGAAGTTCTGTAGGTCCGGTACACATATGGTTAGAGAAATGAAAGGGCGTACTTACGAAAATTGCGTGCGTTTTACTGGTTTGTGAACGTTTTGGCCGTGGCACAGGCTTCGTCAGTCAGAACTTTGACCAGTGCGCACGCGCATGTGTTGCGCGTCCGTGTGTGTATTTGCGCGCGCGCGCGTGTGTGTGTGTGTGTGTGTGTGTGTGTGTGTGTGTGTGTGTGTGTGTGTGTGTGTGTGTGTGTGTGTGTGTGTGTGTGTGTGTGTGTGTGTGTGTGTGTGTGTGTGTGTGTGTGTGTGTGTGTGTGTGCGTTTTGGACTGACCTACAGTATCAAAATTTATGAGGCATTGATTGCACCAAGTTCCACTGGCAGTGAATAATGCCTCGATGGTATTTCGACGTAATTGCGTCAATGACATTTTTATTTCAAACTATACTCAACAGAAATACTGTTGGTGAAATATTTCCTCAATTGTATTTCAAAATAATTGCGTCAATGAAATTTTTATTGCAAAGTGTTCAACAGAAATATTGTTTACGAATTATGTCCTCAATAGTATTTCGATAGAAATGAGTCAATAAAATTTTTATTGCAAAATGGTCAACAGAAATATTGTTTACGAATCATGTCCTCAATGCTATTTCGATAAAAATGAGTCAATGAAATTTTTATTGCAAAATGGTCAACAAAATTATTGTTGAGGAAATATTCCCTCAATGGTATTTCGATTGAAATGAGTCAATGAAATATTTATTGCCAAGTGCTCAACAGAATTATTGTCGACGAAATATTCCCTCAACGGTATTTCAATAGAAATGAGTCAATGATATTTTTATTGCGAACTGCTCAACAGAAATGTTGTTGACGAAGTATTGAAGCAAGTCAATGAGTATTGCGGAATCATTGATAATCAATAAAATCAATAATTCGATCATACTCCGGCAATGGAAAATCAACAGACATTTTCATAAGGGCTTTAATGTGCTATCATCACTCTGACATCAATATCACCGCGTCACCATTCTGTGCCACAAACACGCGTGATTCATCTGAATGATAAAAAGTCAATTTCTTTTTGAGAGAGGGTTAGAGATGCCATACTAACACATTTATCTTTAAGGCGTATTATTTCAGGTGCTTCAATTATTTCTCTAGTTCTTTTTTCTTTGTGTCTGGCATTGACAGTTGTCTCGCGAAACTAGGACTGCACATTAATGGTAGTCACGTGTATTTTGACTGTCATGGTATAAATGTGCCTGCATAACAGAAATAAAGATCAGTTGTGAGTCAGCGCCTGTCGTCGTATGTCCTCCTTTGTGTTGGTCTAAAATTCAGCGCTGTTTTCCCTTCTTTGCACAATGAACCAACTTGCCCAAGCCTTAGCCCTAGCTCTTTTTATGCAATTCCATCTTGACGTGGATTTTTCTTTTTTTTTTTTAATCCGGTGGTGAATGGTCCGGCACCGAGATTCGAACCATGGACCTCTTGTATGCGAGGCTCATGCTCTACCTCTACGTCATCGCTGCTGCCCCGTAGTATAAATTATACTCAGAGAGATCTAGTGTCGTTAATTTCACCACCATAGTTTATAATAAGAAAATCCATGTCAAATGTCTCCCTTTTAACTTTGCCGCCGAAATCTCCGGTGGTGAAGTGACGTCACGGATTTCAAAGTGCTTTTTCGTATTTTGGCCACACTGGCTCGACGAAATTTCCTGAAACTTAGTATGTTGTCTCTGGCTCTCTCAGCAGACAATGAACTTCATTATTACCGATTAGGAACTAGGTAGGCCCCAGCAGACGCCGCCAAAATCTATGACGTCACGGCGACTGGTGCGAGAAATTCAATGCGGCGTCGCCACCCGCATTTTCTTTTTGCGCGTTTTCTCGCTTACCAAGCGTCTTCTCGCGGTAAGAGCGATGACCTTGGTATCATGAAAGAGTAATTTACTAATACGACAAAAAATCGTTTTTTCTCTTTAGTGAAGTACACGGGTGTTCTTTGCATTTCGCCTCCATAGAAATGTGGCCGTCGTGAGCAGTCATATAATGCTGAAGGAGGAATAAACCTTTATTATAACCAGCAGTTTAGTTGGCTGGCCCTAGGCCTCCCACGTGGGGACGTCGCATATAAAGCTGAAAAAAATTTTTGTTGTGTGCATGCATAAACATCACTGATCCCGTTCCAACCACTTTCGCCTGCAAAGCTTGTCGCGATGTACATTACACTATAATAAAAAATTCGTTCATTCATTCAGGTCTATAAGAGCAAAAGAAAATATGAAGAACAATACATAGGGCCACATGGTTACCATGTTCAAAAAAAGCGTTGAACACAAAACTCAGCCTACGCATGACATCATACGGCATCTTATAATACCAGATATAAACATAAAAAAGTAGACGCCTTCATTTCTGCAGCATTCTAACTTCAGAAACATCACTTTTTTTTTTTTTAATAAGTGCGAGTATGCGACTCCACCACTTGTGACAAACTCGTCTACGGTGTTAGAATCTACAATATCGCTCGGCAGCTTAGTCCTCAACTTGAGAGCTGACTAAAAAAATGAACGTTTTAGATGTTACATTTTGAAATGTATGACCTAACGCATTTCACGCTATCTTATCAATACCGCGAGTTAACCCCAACAGAAGAAAAAGCCGAGCTGTTTTTTGCCAGAAAAAGAAATAAGGAAACAGCAGGCACCGTCCGGGTGTTTCATTGGAAAGTGCCTCAGCCGAAGCTCCTAAGGACTCAGCCGTGTAACCGGTCAATTAGAAGCCTAATTGGAAGTCAGGCCAAGTTCAGCGAGCGGCTTCCGTTGCGTGCGGAGAGAGCCTCTTGGCAACTCTTGGGAAGCGTGTCTGTATCAAGGTCAGTGTATACATAGCACACGCGGAGGGTACAAGATATTGAGGGGACAGCCCGGCCACCGTTATCTGATGTTCAGCAATACACGCACACGTATACATACGCAACCCCTCTCAGACATGCATGTACATACATACATACATACATACATACATACATACATACATACATACATACATACATACATACATACATACATACATACATACATACATACATACATACATAAAAGCAGCTCACGTGGGCTGACCCCCCCCCCCCCTTGAATTAGGTGCACGTTAAAAACCCCAAGTGAATTAATCCGCAGTCCTCCACACAGCGTGCCTTAATCTACCGTGCTTTTGGCACGTAAAACTCCAGAAATTATTATTATTATTATTATTATTATTATTATTATTATTATTATTATTATTATTATTATTATTATTATTATTATTATTATTATTATTATGCCCCCTCCCCCTTCCTGAAAAAAGGGATGCTGTAAGAACGTCAGCTTGTGTTCTACCGTATAACACCTACAGCGCACAGAAAGGACAAGACACTGATGTACGATGCGGACACCGCATCGTACCTCAGTGTCTAGTCATTTCTGTGCGCTGTAAGTGTTAAGTTGTCACGATGCTGTAAGCACCGTGCACGCACTATGCAAGTTTCACCGGCGAATAATTTATGCCGTTTGACATTTACTGACGCCCTGGTTGAGAAGGGCTCTCCTGCACAAAGACGATTAGTTTTGCCGGGAATATTTTTGGTTCTCGCTGCACATATCTGCCTGATGCCCCTGCGCGCCCGAGTCGCCGCTAACCGGATTCCGAGCACACGTAAACTGAGCACTGAGTACTCTGCAAAAATAGCCAGAATTCTACTAGAAGTAATCTTAGCACTGCGGCCGTTCAGCTTCAATAGAGGAATAAAGGGTAGCACACCGAGATATCTCATTTTTGCGCTGTACTGCGTTATTTATTACGCCTTACATATCTTTTCCTAGTTTTGAGAGCAGATAATTTTATAACTACAACCTGTCAAGGCAACCACTAGCCAGCTTCAGCTCGTCGTACCTCATTGCGTGACTTTCGACTCTCTCTGGCGCGTTGCATGCGTCTTCGAAGCCACTTCCTTTTTTTTTTTAGATATTTGTTTAGTCACGCGAACGCCGCAAACACGAAGTGATCTTTTTTTTCTTTCAGTTGCCTCGCGCTGCTCATGCCGGCTTTTCGTTCAAGGTCACGTTTGCATGAGGCATTGAAGGCTTTCGCCTTTTAAAAAGTGATCCAAAGAAATGCCGGTTTACAACGTATAATTTGGTTGCTTCGCATGAGAAATTAGGCGTTCAAGGCAAGGGCACGAGTGAAGGGTAGAGGACTACACAGCGGCATTTGTGTCATCTCGCATTTCCTGTACAGCTGCCATTGACAACCAAACGTTCCTATATATGACGGGCAAACGTCGCGCTCGATAGAAGTGTGGCGCGCTTGCGACAGGTACAGGCGCGACGCAGAAAAAAAGTCACGGCGAAATTGTGCACCGACTCGGCATCGACCGCACTTCTAGCTGTCTCTGCACGCGTGTACAGCCGGAAACTGAGTCACTGTGCGAGAGGCATCGTACAAGCAGCCAGACCATGATAATAGTATCGGGGCATTTGTCTCCCGCTGTAACACATTCGAGTATTCCTTATTTCCATCAGTCATAGAATTATGGAATAAACAGCCACGCGACGTAGCATCCTCGGAATCTGCCATTGCATTGGCAGCCAAGAGTTAAAAATTCTTTTATCAATTGTGTCATTGTAGAAAATGGCGCATCTACTCACGGAGTGTATGTTTTTTTTTCATCTGTATGCCGCTCGCAGTTTTTACTCGGAATTCAATGTGTCTATGTGCACTCTTTCCCGTTAGCTTATACTATTTTTTTTCCTTTCTTGGATCTGATGTATTATTGACAAGTTGTACCTCTTGTTATCTTTGTTCCCAATAATGTAAGAGCCTACCAAGGCTTATACAGCATTATTAAAATAAATATTGGCCGTCAGACGTGACTTCTACTATATATGTCGCCAGTTAGTGATGTTCACAAAGTGAGATATGAACATCTGGCAATACGTCGGGAAACGTGAATAGTCCCGGCGCAGCAGCAGGCAAGACCGGCGGTGAGCGACCGGCGGGGACGCCAGCCAGCCCGAACACGCGGTAAGCGCCGAAGCAGAAGAAACGTCCGCACTCAACGAGTACTGTCGCCTGGGTAAAGCAGGAATGCCAGAGCGGCGCCCCATGGCACTCGTACAGTGCAATACTGAAGTGAAACCGAAACACAACAACGAGCTCGCGCAGAGGGCATGGAGGAAGCCAAGTTTCGGCGCAGTCGCATGCGCAGCTTAAGAAACTATAGAGTCTCTAGAATGACGTATCTATGTATTTCCTATAAAGGAACACACCACCTAATACTTACCTAGTGATGTTGCGCCTCAGATATACGTAATGTTTGCTTTTTGATCAAACATGTACACAAGTATGAACCTAGTGAGCCGTTCACGATGGCTGGCCCTTGTGCAAGTGGTTCAACTTTGGCCGAGTGGCTGAAATATGCGGGATAGGCCGCGGCCGTACACATTGTGGACATCTTTATGAGCAACACTCGCCCCTATAGATAATGGTAATATTCTCTAAATATTAGCCGTCAGATTTAAGTAATACCATTGTGAACCCTAGCATTCTCAAAACGGTTATACCCTTTGGGGCCGTCTTTCCGTCCCACATCAACAACCGCGCTATCTGGCTTTCCTGCGTTTCCTTTCTTGAAAACTCTGCGCTCGCTGCTCTTCTACCAAAAATGCTACGTCACACCCCTAACGCATCTGAGCAGAAACGTCACGTATGACGTAATACCACCACCGTTTAATATGGAATGCAAGGCCAGGTTCTGCCTGGCGTTGCATAAGTATAGCTATTTTTCCAGTATCAGTGGTTGGCCCCTGTCACTATATGGGCCCAGCAATCTACGCCGTGCCGCGGTTCTCACTATTTTGCCAGCACCCCCACTGCCATATAGCCAGCCAGGGCAGACAGCGACGTGCCGCTCTACCAATGACGTAACACGTGACGTTTCTGTTCAGGTCACGTGACCCCGAACTGCTGAGGTGCAAACAGACTCCCTTACACGTGTGTCCAATTCTCAATGACCTAGCGTTTGTGCGCTCTGTGCCAGTGGGATAATGCCAGCACACGGCTAGGAAACTTGTTCTCGATGCACGTAGAAACCAACAGACAAACGATAACGACGCCTGTTTCTTGTTCTTTTTTTTTTTTCTCGGAGCATCGGAGCAATGCCAAGCATCGGAATAATGCCAAGACTTCTAGAGAGCGCCGATAACTTTGTTTTCAACGACCCCGCTTCTTCTTATTAATTTATTTTTTTCCAAAAGAGAGGATCGCGGACGTTTACTCACAGAGACGAAGTGAAGCGTATACGCCGCAGAAATTCTAAGCGTGATAACCGCTTTCCTTTCTTTCTTTTTTTTTTTTTTTCATGCCAGCCTTGTGACACCGAGAGAGTCATCCAAGATTACTCCGAGCCGTGAGCCAACAAACACGTGGCTTAGTCCCCACAACGCAATCAGCGCACAAGCCAACAAACATCGCCGACGTCGAATGAAGCTTCTTAAATTTTATCCTCGAGGACTTTTTTTTTTTTTAATTGCATCTCCTTTGGGATTATTCTCCGAGAACAGTCAGTCACGGTTGTGAAGTAACCGGACATAAATACTCTTTAACGTCTGAGCGCCCTACGCAACGATCCCCAAACCCTCAACAATATTGGCTCTCCATACGTGCCTATACACGGTGTCCCAGCTATCGAGCTCGATTTAAAGAAAAAAAGGAACTGTGCTACATGAAGGAAACCTAGTACATGAGATACAATATTTGTAGTACACGTATACTATATCAGACGATCGAGATCTGCAAGTTAGCACAAGTATTGCTGGACGATGCAAGGTGAACTCACGTATGCGTTGCTTGCAAGTATACACGTCCCCGGTGTCACTGTACTGTCTGCCCCAGAAAATGTATGACCCATTGTCACCCTTGTTTCATGTACTTGAATTCAGATCTCCCTTCAATGAACACGTGCAGCGGGCACGGCAGAAATACGGGGAGAGAGTTATAGGTGTGCGAGTCCTGCTATGCACCGAGAAGCTTTCGAAATCAAGTTTGCGTTGGCCAAGCATATACAAGCAACAGTCGCATCTATCGCGATTCTCTCTCTCTCTCTGTCACAGTGTCATTTCGTGCAAAAATGTAGTAGCTCTGCACCGAGGGGGACGTAACCAGCGACGTTTAAACGCAGTATAACCTGCATTGAACAACTTCTAATCAGGGACGGCGCCAGCGGAGGGCGCGAGGGGAGGGGGGGATTTCCGCCTGTGCCCCTTTGCCCCCCCCCCCCCCCCAAGAGAAAAAATATTCGAAACAATACACGGCGCATAAGTTCCCAGCCTCCCTGACCCCTGAAGGAACTCGGTTATCGTGGGCATGGTACTTAGAAGTTCGCTCACTTTGTAGATGGGCGCCTTGGTGTTCCACGTGTTCCAGGAAAGGCGCCGGTCTTCGATTTTCACTCCAAGACCCATGGTGGAACGACGGGGTTGAAAGCGACGACGCTGAGCTGACTACAAGCCGGCCGACGGAGCTCCCACGCCTTCTTCTTTCAGATAACGTCTTCCTCACGTCGGGTCCCGCCCGTCGAACGAACAAGCACCGGAGCGGCGAGTGGTGAAACGAGCCGCCAGGGTTCCAACCGTGGATTGTATAACACCACCGGCTGACGATTACGATATTCGAGCCACGACGCCCGCAGGCACACACGTTGTTATTCTTCCAATTGCAAGACGATAGCTGTCACGCACCGATAAGCAAGCGGCACTGTTTTAGAAGTGGAAGCTGCTATGCGTGACCCACAAGCCACGCAATATTTGGGGTAGGTGACAGCAAGATAGTTCCAGCGTACGACGTGAACAATTGCAGTTCAGCGCGTTCCGAACAAAACAGCCGGCTGATCCAGTGCCGGCCTCCCCACCACGCGCACACTATAACGCCACCGACCTTGGAAGAACCAGGAAGCCACAAAGCCGCCGGCGCCGAGGGCCCCCCCGTCCGGCGAGGCAGGAGGGGCGGGTGTGGCTTTTAAAAATATCCCGCGCAGGGTCCAACACGCACGCGACGAGCCAGCCGGCACGGCGGTGAGTCCGGGCGCCGGAGACAAACCGCTCCGTGCGCGCAGTTTTCAGCGTCGGTTGCGAAGCGTACGCCGCAAAGGCTTGCGATGCCGGTGTGCGGCGTACGGCAGGTGGTTGTAGCCGGTCGCGTCGCCACCGCTTGAGGCGACCGGTCGGCGAGGGCGCGCTCACCGTGTGTGTGTCACGGACAGGTGCGTTGGGTGTGCAACATACGCGGAGTCGCGGTGCTGCAATGCGGCGCCGGAAGCCGCAACAAGTGGTCGCGCACTCGACGAAGCTTGCCAGCGGCTCAGCTGCTTGATGGTCCGTAAAACAAAAGCCGGGTAACGCGGACGGTCGTGATGCGACGTTCAACTTCTACTCGTCGCAAGCACCGCAAAACCACGCCGCCTTGCGAAACCAAGTAGGACGCACGCCACCACCCCGAACGGGAAGATCGGCGACGCTGGCGACGCCACATGGCATCGGCAAGGAGCACGCGAACGTGCTGCCCAACAGCCCCACTCTCTCACTTGTCTTCTTCCCACGCAACAGCCTCCTCGTCTTCTCAATCTCGCCTCTCCTCCTCCAGGGCATCTCCGCTGTCCTTCGGTTCGTGCTCTCTCGTGGGTCACGTGAGCAGATATCCAACGCTTGACCGATATTCGCGGGTACAAGGCTCGCGCCGGCACGCCCCAACGATTTCGTAAACGTACTACGGCTCGGCCGCTGCTTTTACGAGAGCCGCGTCGTCTCGGGACGTTTTCTCTCGAAGACGAGGCAGGTGCTAAAGGCGTTCCGCGAAATAACAGCCGCATTCGGACACTTTTCCTGGGAGGAAGCGACTAGCTACAGCTTGAGTCCTTGTAGCATCACTATATCGACGCAACTGCTGCGTGTTCATGCGTTTTATTTATATAGGTATTTATTTATTTATTTATTTATTTATTTATTTATTTATTTATTTATCCAGCAGGTATGTTCGCCTGGAGAGAGAGAGAGAGGGAGGGGGGGGGGGGGGCATGTAACAAGATATGCAAAAAATGCAGCATACAAACATACATCGTGAAAACTAACACTCGGGACTAAACTTAACAAAAGAGGTAACATTCAAGGGTATATGAGCAGTAAGCATGAAAGCCACACACGGAGTTAAAAAATGGGGTTACAGGGGTTAATAAATGCTTGAAATCCTGATGTAACACAAAGAGTGTTATAAGCAGACGTTAATTCGTAAACACATAATTATAGGCGCAAATGATGCAACGATAATTGCGGGAAAGAACGTTTCCAAAAACGATCACATCGGGTAAAGAGTTCCATGCATGAATAGTGGGAACATTGAGGATTTTATAAAATATCCTTGATGGATTTAAAAGCTCTTGCATTTCTCGTGCTGCAAGCTTGAGAGAAACCTGCGAAGCGAATAGCTTTCGTGCGGGCATCCCGATTACTTATCAAAACCTGTTCTGGGGCTAGCTGGTTCGTTCTTGAAAAAAAGAAATGGTTACGATGCAACATAAGGCGAATTCCTGTCCTGAATTCCTCCTTGGATTGCGTCGTAACCATCTTGCTCGATCCTGATTGCTGCACGTATAGATGCTAAGTGTGACAAACAGAAGCAGTAACGCAGCTGTAATGACAATAACGTTCCATGTGCGATCGAGAGATTTGTGGACAGAACACTGACAAGTGATACACCAATTATCAGAAGCCACTTGACTCGTATGTAAAGGTCATGCTGAATAACAGTTTATAAGAGTAAATAGTTCATACACTTGTGCTATCCGCACGTATGCAAGGATGCCGCAAAGAAAAGATACGTGGAACATTATCACTGCATTCTGAAGATGATGTAACCCAACGGTGAATTAAAAATCAACATCTAAAGAGAAAGAATGGGATCAGAAAGCATCTCTTACACACGATGTTTCAACTAACTTGCGCCTAGTATTACAAAAATAAACACATGCGCTATGCGTGTAGAATTGGCCCAGTATTGTTCTTAGCCGTTCGCAGCACGTCAGGATATTTTTTTTCCAATCCGCCAAGCTGGGTAATTAACAAAGATTGCTTAAATAAATTTTTAACTATTAACTCTAGCGAAAAATCTTCAATGCAAAAGTTGTACCACTTGTTCTGAAACGTCCGAATATTTCATCCATGCTAAGCTAACTGCCAGTCCGATAAGCTTGGTAATTACCAATGATTGCTTGATTAACCTTTACAATAGTAACGCTAACGAAAATTGTTCAACAGAGAAGCTGTAACGTCTGCTCAGCAACGTCAAATTATTTCATCTATACTAACATAGCAGCCCAGTTTAATTTTTTTCCAGCTTTTCTTTAGAGGGCGCAAAATAAAAAAAATATATTTGGCACAAGTTAGCTGCAACACCCTGTATGAAACCATGCACGCAGCCATTTTTATTTTAAATAGAATCACAACAGACAGTTCTACTCGGCAAACTAAATTTAGGAAGAACGCCGGCGTCCACTCTGAACCAAACAGCCCTCATCCTTGGAATAAGCAGATCAATGCCTCGACACGTGGAGAGGCCCCTGAACCTCTATACTGTGCGATCCGCACAACATCCTTAGCCATCCCCTACATTAACCCCGCTCAATAGAGAAATGACCCCATGACATGGCACTGCCATTGTCGCAGCGTTCAAGGAACTTCCGTTGCCATGACGACGCGGAGAGGGACGTCCCGCATCGATGGCCGTGTGGTTTGGCACAGATGAACGATGCATGTGCACTGGCAGCCAGCGCAATGAGACGACGATTCATTCAGAGATCACTTATGTCCTGTTTCCTAACACGTTAATGCCTGTACGTTACGCAACAGTGTGCCACAAGAGCTTACGAGGCGGAAAATTCGAGAAAAACCTGAATCTCACAAAAGCAAGAGCACACAGCCTCGAATTCGAGATTTCGACACGCGGAATTTTTGCGACTTCAATAATAATCGCCACGGGACGAACCAAAATAACACCCGTGTTCCACACTCGCCGTCATGGCTAAGAGCGGCGCTGACTAGCACTACCAGGGTTTGCATGCACATAAAATACCCGATAAGTGGACGAGGGGACGACCGCCGCCGTAGCTCAGTGGGTAAGAGAATCGGGCACGTAACCCGAAGGTCGCAGGTTCGGTCCCTGCCAGCGGCAAGTCGTCTTTTCGTCCACTTTACTTTCTTCCCATCTATATGACAATTCCAACAAAACACTTAAAACAGTACAGTTAACGCTCCCTATACCCCCTTCCTTGGCTTCATTATGTGCTGGTTTTCATTAAGGTTGTGTCACACAAAGAAACGAACCCTCGAAAAATTCCCTTCCTTCATTCGCCCGTGTACTTAAATTTACGCGCACATTAACGAATCCCATGATGACGGAGGCGTTAGTCCGTATAGTTTCCCACCATGGCGTGCATCATAAGCATATCGCGGTTTTAGCCCATGAAACCATAGAAATTAATTTCCTTTGTATGTTGGGTCTTGCTAAATGACGTTTTTCTTTTTCATGCTTTATGATTTTCGTGCGTTTATTTTTACGAATTGCATACCCTCCTTGCTGTAATGCCTGTATGGCGAAACAAGTATTCAAATAAATACATAACCTTCTGTGTGTGTGTTTTTTTTCCCTCCTGTGGTGACGTGCGAGTGCTATACGTGAACCTTCCGAAAATATGAAAGAAAAATTATACGGTCCCTTATGCATTCGACCAAGACGACCCGAAGGAGCCATCTTTCTTTTTTTTTTTTTCCTCAGTCGATAGATCGTCATCAAAAGTTTTCTTTTTTTTTTTTCAAAGCTTCCTTTCAAAGCATGGCGTCACATGATGACGTTATCATACGTCACCACGTGATGCACCAGCCACGGTGGTCTAGTGGTTATGGTGCTCAATTTCTGATGCCAAGGTCGCGGGACCGAATCCCGGCCGCGGCGGCTGCATTTCGATGGAGGCGAAATGCTAGAGGCCCGTGTACTTAGATTTAGATGCACGTTAATGAACACCAGATGGCCAAAATTTCCGGAGCCCTTCACTGCGGCATCCCTCATAATCATATCGTCGTTTTAAGACGTAAAACCCCAACGATTATTATTATGTCACCACGTGATGATTTTTTTTTTTTTTGCATCACTCGTGTTGGCGCCGACGGTCAATTCTCACGTTTGATGAGGCGCCTAAGGCTTTCGCTTTCATAAAGCCTGTGGCGTTCGCTTATTTCACCATTCCGAATATCTGGGAGGAACAAAGCCTTCCACTCGCTAAATCGCGCACGCGGGACTCACCAAAGATACCACGTGCGCGTCCGTGCCACGCCCATTGTTTCTCGACCAGGCGGCCGGTACCGAAATAGCGACGCACGACTCAACATATACCCGATACAAGAGCCTGTGTGAAAAAAAAAAAAACAGAAAAGAGCCGTGCCCCGTATAGACATAACGGCCGTGTCAAAGTCTACGCAAACTCGCGGCGTTATCAATTTACGGTCGTCAAAAGACGCTATTCAGCGTCCGGCGCTGTACACTGCTGGAGTCACCCTAACGGCGCTGCGAAAGACTATACGGAAAGTCGTTGTGGCAGAATGACGCTGTCCGGATACGACGAGAAAGAAGAGAGGGGGAGGGAGGCAACCTTGACGGGACCGGGTCGGAAGTCGTCCTTGCACGCCGCCGCCGTAGTAAAATATCCTCACCCGTTTACGAAACGCGCCGCTTTCCCAACCACTTCTCGTGAAGAAAGGATAGAGAAATACGAAAGCGGGGCTGCATCGTTTATCGACACACTCGTCTATTGTGTAGCAAGTTTGCCAATTCGCTACGCGATAACGTCCTTGTTGTACGCTCGCAAATATACGCACAAGCTTATAATATTTGTTGAGTGTCAGGTCACAAACCACGACATGATTATGACAGAGAACGCCGTAGTGGAGGGCTCCGAAAATTTCGACCACCTGAATTCTTTAACGTGCACCTAAATATGAGCACACGAACCGCTACATTTTGGCTCCATGGAAATGCGGCCGCCGCGGCCGGGATTCGGTCCCGCGAGCATCTATAGGCTTCACTCGGACGTCGTTATACTATACGAGCAATGTGTGGAGTCATCACTCACATACCTTCAAATGCTATTCATATCTGTAGTTGTCAAGAGCCAAAAAGCGAGAAAAAAAAGAACAGCTACATAAACAAAAAAGGCAGGTCTAAAGTACATCGAAGAAAAAAATGAAACTAATGGTTTATCCATTGCCCTCTTCTGCCACAAAGTTGTTCGGTAATGTTGCTTTCTATATATGGTGTATTTCCGAATGAGCTAATGAATAAAACTAGGTCTTGTTCTCCTTTTCCTAGTCAAACATGTGTCACACAGCGCTTAGCTCGTACAGTGTTGCACTATTACTGTGTTTTCATAAATGTGACATATGCATTCTATCTAAATTTATATGAAAGGGAACGCTTAAGATGTGTTAAAAACATCGGTTCCTGCAAATGTTTCCGTCAGAACTTCATTTGCTGCTATTTGCAACATATATAGTTTTCCCGAAATGATATCAACAATTATGCCACGCAGCTTTTCAATTAAGATATTCTTAGCAGCAACGGTGAAATAAGCGGCTTTCAAAGAATATCCTACGCTACCGTACGTACTGCGGCGCAATATGCATCTACTGTAATCGGCGTAGTCATGAAGGGATGGGGAGGGGGGGTCGACTCCCCCCTCCCCCATTATTCTTGAATTTTGCAAACAAACGCATGAACGAAAGTAGTACATGAAACGTGATTGAAACCTCTCTCAATTTCTGGCTAAGCCCCTGCCTACTATATTGTTAGCCGTGACAATGGTCGTCCGGGAGCTAAAGGTAGTCTAGAAAGCGTAATTAGAATTCGTTAATACAATGAAACACATTAAGACAATCGGGTAAAAATGCTTTACACGCTACTTTGTCTTCCTAACACCGTATGATCAAATGTGATAGGACTGTAGCGATTAACGAGGAATCAGCACAAAATCCACGGCTCGCTTCGACACGTACGCCACAGCCAGAACAGCTAGGACAGCAGAATTGTGAAACAGTGATAACGTCATCCCCGATTGCATACGACCGCGGACAGCCATCGTAAGCCCCACCCTCCGCTTTGAAACGCGGTCATACCCTCACTATGCCCTCACGCCTTCAGGGAATTGCTGTCTCGCGGTCAAATTGACAGCACAAGCTGCTGTCGCGCGCGGGCGCGTTGGCTTCGCATCTTTTTTCGCCATAAAACTTAAATTGAGCTAGATGGTGCGCATTCGTCATTCAGTTGGTGCAGAGCTCCCAAAGACGAGGACAGCGTTTAATACACAGGAAATGCGCTGACTTGCAACTATATTTTTTATAGGAAAAAACAATCGTATACATATAAGTGTGTACCCACCCTTAGAAAAATAATTTTTTAGAAAACCGTGAAGATAGGACAAGAACAGTGCAGATGAACGCTTGTTTCGTATCATGGTTATTTCATTTTTGAGATCGAGCTAGTTGGTATTGATCCACAGATACTGGAAGCGCGAAAGAACATGAACACACGAACGGGTGTTCTCCTTCCCTGGTTCGTGTTTTCTTTTTTTTTCTTTTTTTGCGCTTTCAGAAGCTACGCTGTTAGTGTACTTAATTTCAACATCACTCAGGGCGATGGACGGTATAGGCTAACACGCCCGTTACATTTCCGTCTGATATGGAAAGCCTCGATCACTTTCCTTGCAAGTTGTTCTCTGTGGCGTGAGAGAATCATTGTGTCCCGAAATATATATACAGTGAAACCTCGGTGATACGAGCACGGCTGGCACGAATTTCGGTATGATACGAATTTATCTGTGGTCCCGGCCAAGGCCCATTAGCCTGCAATGTATTGGAGTGCGGTTCTTGGGAACCGATTTTCACCCCGCGACGTTTGATACGAACGTACGCTTGCGCACAGGTACGAACAGGTGCTGCCCGCGCTGTCGCGGAAGACGCGGCAGTCCCGCGCGGGAGCGGGCGTGCGCACTTCACGACCATCAGCTGTGCGTCTTTCCTTCGAGATTGAGCGCCCGAATCTTGGAGGCCGTTATGCGCCTTCGCATTTAGATTACAGATGGCGTTGACGTCGCGCTTCTTTTTTTCTTGTTTCAACACGTTCACACGTCCTGCTGTGCTCGAGGCAGCAGCCTCTTTGTACTGCGTTATCACGTGCCTGCGACATCGATACAAGCCATGTCCTCGCAATCAGACGTTCAATGAAAGAAGGCTGAAACTTGGGCTGCGGGTCCATCATGAAGTCCCATGAAAAGTGGACAAAGACCCCAAGAGACGACGCGGACGGTCATGGCGAAGGAGCTAGGCCTCGAACCAACTCTCCGACTTGCACGGGAGACTCCCGAATTTTGAGCAAACCTCCCGATTGTGCGGGCACAGCCGTAAATCTCCCGAAAAGCGCCCCCAACACCACTGCGATAAGAAAATAATAGCAGGAAAGGCCAGCGATTCCAAGATTTTCTGGCCTGCATCTATCGAGTGAAAAGCGCTTCCTAAGTTACTTTCGCCGCAGTACTTTAGTATTATACAGGAAAGCGTAGTACGTTTAGGAAGAAGCTACTAGCCGTCATGCGTCACAACACATCAGGTTCAATAATTACACACGCGCACCCGCACCGTATATTTACGAGTACAAGTATAATTGTTGACGTCCAAAACGTTTACTGGCAATTATTTAGAGGTGTTGATGACGTCGCTGCGGTCCTGAGAAACACTAAATCAAAACGTATGCCAACTTTGTTTTGTCGCATACTAATTTTCCATGTTGTCTGGTGATGCGAATTTCGGTTGATACGAATATTTTTGGTAACCCTGCGAGATTCGTATCACCGAGGTTTTACTGTATGTGAAAAGCCACACTCATTTCATCCGCAAATTTGAACCGGGGAAAAAAAGCAACCAGGAATGATGTTGCGAATCGGAAATCCTTTTAGCACGTCGTTTTTGGATGCCACACAGAACGTGACGTCGAAAATTTTGCAGTTCTTTAAATAATCGATTACGTAGTGTAATTATTTTCTAAAATGAGCTCTGCGTTGATAACCAAACAATTCGCCAATATGTGCGAGACTACCACTAAAAAAACGCCATCGGTCGCATCCATCTAGCTCATCGGCAACCCCCGCCCCCCTTCCCTTTTATTTAGCTTGACCTAAGTTAGCTGAGACACAATTGCATAAGTGCGTAGTAAACTATATCTGCATTAAAAATACGAGAATGACAAATTAGGTGAGCCATGAATCCATAAAATATATGCTGCAAGGTGATCATAAGACAAAAATGCATTAATGTGCAAGTAATACTAGTGCCTCACATGGACCCATGAACTCAAGGGCTGTGATCGCGATATGATTTCGGATTAGGTCCGCAAGTATAATTAAGACTTGGTTATAATGTAGTACATTCGAGAAAATGAGTAAATAAAGTCACAGCTTACCCCGTGAGACAATTTTGTAAGCTGCATAAGTTAGAGTGTATCAAAAAAACGCATTTAAGTGATTAACTCACGTATCACATAAAATCGTTAATACGTTTACACGAGTTTTGCAAAAGACAAATTCGTAGCTTATTGAAACGCTTCCGAGCGATGCATAAAGCCTAAATTTGGAAATCAATGCATATCCCTTGCTACTACAGGTCACGCATGCAATATCAGCGAAAGCTAAGCAAGACGGCAGATTTATCCTATGTATAAAGGTTGCTCGAAGCAGCGAAGACTCGGACAAGTGCCAAGGTATAGCCGTCTGCGGTTTGTCTGTTGAGTGTGCCATACATGTTAACTCATACAGTTAGACCCGACCATATCGAGCTCGGCTAAAGCGAATTATCCTTTATGTCGAACTATTTTCGAACACGACAATGCTTTATCGTCAATGCATAGGAAAATTTCCGGCGGCATCGACAAAAATAGCCGGGACACTTGATATATCGAACATCGGGCTGTGCGAAACGGTCCAAGAAGTTGGCTTTTTCTCACGGAAAGGGACCTTCCCGCATGCATTCGGGAGAGTGAGCGGTGTGATTGGAAGGGCTGTATCGATACCGCATTTTCGCGCCTACAGAGCGCCTCTGCATATCCCCCCCCCCCCCCCGTCAATTTCAAACCGCGCAATTAAAAGAACAAAAAAAAAAAATCCCCGTATGCTGACCTAAGCCGCCTTCCTTGCACTGTCGTGAAAAAGTTCTGTGAAGCCAACTTGCGCACCGAAATTCGTATAGAAAATACGGAAACTTCTTTATAAGTTTTATATCGAATTATACGATATACCAAACTAATTCCCGTTTTTCTTTTCTTTCCTTTCATTTTTTTTTTTTTTGAGAGTCGATATATACGGGTTTGGCTGTAAACAAATAGCATTCTTATCGCTTACGCCAGGAGAATCGGGAGCAGGCTCTGGCTTCACAGGAGAGGACGAGGAGCCGTTGTCGTGGGAGAACTTTGGGCGTTTCGTCGGCGAAGACTGCACAGACTTCCTCTTTTGCGATAAGAACGGCTCTTCCTTAGCTGCCATGGTACACCGCTGACAACACCGCGCAACACTGTCGATATGAGTTCAAAGAGCAATGCGGGCTCGAAAAACAATCTTTGCAGAGGCAGTCTCGATCGTTCATTGGTCCACCAACATTTTACTATGTTGTTTACTGTCACACAGCGTTGCTGATTGCGTTCTCTGGACGTCAAATATCTGAACCAGGGTATCCGTGAACAAATCATCATCAATCCTTCCAGCGGCTCGGACGTCGTAAAGAAACGCCACCTGCTGGTATGGAGACAAGTTTCAAACGCGGTCGCTCACCCCATGTTAAGAGTCCGAAACAACGAACAGCGACCTGGAAAAACAGACAAGCCTAAGTAGCAACCACGTGGTCGCAACACTTACATAGTTAAGCCAAACCGAGCCTATGTCGCTGCATCTGGCATGTGGGTCATCGACAACTTGGCGCGTGATTGATCGATTAGGCTCTGTGTCCCAACCCCTTCATGGCCGAAAGTCGCCTCCACAGCTCGATAACTCCCCCTCATTGTTACTATTAGTGTTGGTAGGGCATAATGGCGAAAGTATGCGGTGTCCATACAGCCCCAACGCTTTGGGATCGTAAGCTCGAAACCACCACAATTAGCCGGTGTCATGGTTATAATCGATAGGTAAAGGATAACGAAATCACGATAGCTTTCACTAATTACGCTGTAACTAGCGATGATGATGGAGTAAATGATTAATTAAAAAAAGAGTTGGCGCAGAGGACCACAACAGAAAATGCATGCTGTAAATAGTAACTATTAACTGTATAACTAGAGTGTAACTCAGGCGATGATCTGGTCGTCGGGGAAACACTACGACGCTGGAAAGGGAAACACCTGTGTAAGCCAAGCGTATTTCGTTTAAAGCTATAAATTTTTTTTGACCATTTCTGCTAGAATTTTAACAGTACCGTGAGTGCACTTTTATTCTTGTTGCACGGTCGTGATGGTAATGACTCGTTAATTATCATTCACCCATTATTTCTTTTCCGCTTGTATACACGTAGCGTTTTACTCAACACGAATCAAGGCAAGTTTAAAATTGAGCGCATGTCCTGCTTTTGCATTCTTCAGTCCTTGCACTATCCACGGCAGAGCTACCACCCGTCATTGAAAACAAAACAAAAAAATAAATAAATAAAGCTGGTCCTTTATGCATTCGCCGAAGACGACTCGAAGGCGAAAGCCATCTTCTTTTTATTCTCATTCGGTGCACTGATCCTCCTCCGCCCCGCTACGAAAGCCTTCTGCACCTAACGTGCTCTTGCACTGCCTTCAGGATCGGAGGCACCTCACCTGGTTCTGCCTTGCCCTCGTGACCTTTGATCAAGTGAAGATGTCATGTGACGTCATGTTATGGAACGTCATGGTGACATCACAAAATCTTGCAATCTGTGACGTCATTCTGTGTCGTCATCACGTGATGATGTTTTTTGCATCAGTCGTGTTGACGACGGTCGACGCCGACGGTCAATTTTCGCAGGGGCGTAGCCAGAAATTTGGGGGGGGGGGGGGGGGTTCAACCATACTATATTTATGTTCGTGCGTGCATTTGTATGTGTGCGTCTGTATCTACGCAAGCAAAATTGAAAAATTTTGAAATCTACGCCCCTGATTCAATTCCTCGCTGAACGTTATATACTCTGTCTCGCCAACAGCGAACATATACACGTGCTTACTTTATATAAATTAAAGTATGAATAACTTCATGATGAAAAGAGGGGCAGAGGAAAAGGGGGGAAGGTTACGGAGACAGTGGGCGGAGCGCTATGGCCGAGACATTGGCCTCTACCATCTGCCAGACCTGTTCCAGGGTATAGCCTTCTGGGTTCACGAGTCCGTGCTGGACAGCTGTATCTGCCACTGCTCCACTGCGAAACCATTTATTCTGGCGAAAGTCTTCGAATTGATTCCAGTAGGTCTTTGTGTGCAACTCCAGGACATGTGCACGAGCGCTGGCTTTAGGACCCCCAACCAAGGGATCCTCCCTTGTCTGGAGCGCCTATTCGCATCTATCAGTTTGAGGCGACGGCCGCCTGCCCTTGGAGCGGTGACCTTAGACCCACTTTAGACGAGAAGCCTCCTTCAGCTCCGTCCGCAGGTCGACTCGGCACTACCTCCGGGGATCGGCCCACTAGATTTATCAATTTTTTAAAGGCGAAATCCTTATAATCATCAGGCGATAACTCCGGTGTGATCACGAAACGATACAGAAAATAGCAGAAACCAGATATATAAGCACTGAAGAGAGTCCACTGCAAACAACCATTCTGCATCTTATAAGGCAGTGCGTCCTTGGTGCAAAGGAAGATCAATACGTAGTCACGTGGTAAGGACGGTGAACTTGGAGGTCTGTGCTGCTGCAAAACGACCACGTGACGCTGCAACGCAATCGACGCTGCGCTCGAAAGTCTCCGTTGTCGTGGTAACCGGAGGAAAGACCGGCAGCCACGCGATATCCCGTCGATGGGCGGTGTAAATTAACAAAACACCGAAAATGCACGTGAAGTCGTAGAGGGGTATATCTATCTCCATTCCACTCTCGTTGGAACGCAGCCAGAGACACGGGCCGGCAGTACACAACCCGCGACCTTCTGCTCGAACGTAGAACGCCGAGGGCAGTGCGCCGCAGCGGCGGGCGAAGATCAATGGCGCGATGAACTGTAGCCATTGTGCCAGTGCAGCGATGCACAAATTAACAATTACTCGTACAGTTGCTCGCTTTCAATTTTCGCACCAAAGAGGGAGTAATTTTCAATAAAATTTACCTGTTGATAAATAAATGCTTTGCTTCTGTCTCCTTTACAACCGGTGCATTTTCCAGACTGAAAGTTAAGTCATACAGATCGCTAACACATGTCAAACACATCACTCTTCAATCGCTTCAGCCGTGCGAAGCAGAAACGAGACACAGAATGTAACACGTACGGGCGCACTGTGCGCGCGCAGTCTTTTACGTGGTGTTTGATTCGCGCCGCGGAAAAAAAAAAAGCAAAACATCAAACCGAACTAGATCCTGTAGCAACAAGTTCTTTGGCTGACAAGCGTTCATGTATACGGTTTCAGTAACGATATGCAGACACTCGGCGAATGAATCTATTGACGGCCTCCTTGGGGCGGTGACAAATAAGACCGCTTTATCTAATCAAATCAGGTTTCGTTACGTCTATCACATTCCATCATTTTATTAATCTCATAAGCTGTTATGTTCTGTCTTCGATTAATGCATCTTGTTTGTTTATATTGTACGGTTACCGACGCCTGTAATGACTCCGGTTCTATCGATCTGTTCCACGCATTTCCTTTTTTTCACCTGTACTCTAAAGATCTATTGCTTATCCCGACTGCTTAGCATTTGGTACTTCCGTTCACTTTGAATTCACTTTGAATCGGTACATGCGCAGGCATGCGCAGGGTTCCTTTTAGGGGGGGGGGGGGGCGAAGGCTCATAGCGGCGCCCCTCCTCCCTATTAAGTCAATCTATAGGGCAGACGCCCCCCCCCCCCCCCCCCCCCCCCCCAAGCGCACGCTTATGGGTAGAGGATGACTAGGTGAAGGGTTTTAGCACGTTACGACGCGAGAACAAGAGGAGAAGCGCACAGGACAAAGGCTAGACTTACAACTGAAGTTTACTAAAAGAAGGTATTAAATGGAACACCGCGACGAATGCGTAAAGAACCAACAGCAGTAACTATGGATTCAAACACACAAGCTAATCCCCTCCACTCCCTTTTTTTCTTTTTTTTAACCGGACCTTAACACGTGCAATACATCGCGAAATCATAGTTTTGTCATATTTTCATGCACCATGTATTGCACGTGTTAAGGCGCGGTTAAAAAGAAAGAAAAAAAGGGGGGTGGATCGGGTTAGTTTGTATGTTTGCATCCATAGCTACTGCTGTTGGTTCTTTACACATGCGCGACGGTGTTCTAACGAATACCTCCTTTTAATAAACTTCATTTGTAAGTCCAGCCTTTGTCCTGTGCTCTTCCCCTCTTCTGCTCGCGTCGTAACGCGCTGGAACCCTTAAAGGAGCACTGACATCAAATTTCAAGATCGAGATGTGCCCATCATTCGATCGCTTGGTATGCATAGGTCTTCTTGGCCAAATTTGAACAGCATCCGTCGCGTGGAAGTTATTTTAATTCGATGTCAAACAGCGTAGGAGAAAAAACAAAAAATCGGCTGCCCTGCAACATCGACACTAGTGCTACGTGTTCGGTGTGATACACTGCACAAAAATCACCCTGAGTGACGATACGCTAGTAACAATGACGTCGACGATCTCTGAGTGTGTTTGGAGCCGACTGCCAGCCATGCTTTCACTCTCTTTGCTGTGTCGAAGCGTGCGGCGTGCGTTTGCGGGGCGCACATGCACAATACGACGACTGGCACCCGGCGAGGCCTATTGTTCCGCACCCCTCTCGCTTTGTTGTCGGGCTGCTCTCGAGGTAGTTTTCGTGAGGGGTCACGCGCTTAACAGGTTTAACCCATACCGAGGCACCCACATACTTTCAATCTCTACCGCGCGCGGGGCCCCGATTTGAAAACCGCGCTTTCTACGTCACCACAGCTTGAGTGCACGTGGTCTTTGACGCTCCCCGCATGGGTCGCTAGTTTCTTGTGGTTTTTAGGCGGGCGTTTTGAAGTGACGCTAAAATGGTCACAATTAACTACGCTAGAATTAGTTATACGATACGCTAGAGCATTTACGATTTAACTTAGGGATTACCAGACCCAAAGCTACAAATTACAGTAAAAAAGTCACCAACAAAAATTTTGCTGTCAGGGGTCCTTTAACTTTGTCTCTGAAAGGCGGACGCTTTCAGCGGCAGAGATGACAAGCGCCCTACCATGGACGCGGTTGCAGTCAGATGAGCGCGAAGACCCCCTACAGCGACAGCAGAGGACGCCACAGAGCTGTCCCCTGTAGAGTCACTGTATATGCTACCTTTAGGTAGCAGAGTTGCGCATAGGTCCGGCTAGCAACCACATCTATGCGGTGAAGTCGCACTTCGTTTTTGCAGGCGACATGCCTACCGTGACGCCGATTAACCTGTCTGGCGTGTCGAAGACCGGCAATAAACATTGGCTGTCGATGGCGAGTGTTAATTCAGTTCGCTGCAGCGGCGGCGTCGAGAAATAAAAAGATTGGCCCAAGCGGCAGCTTCTCCGCAATGCATGGTTGCTAGCGGCGTTGGAAGACAGATGCGCAACTCTGCTACCTAAAGGTAGCATATACAGTAACTCTAGTCCCCTGTGCTCACGTGACACGCAACGCATGATGTCACAGTTCAATCAAGCCCGCCGACCATGCGGCCGACACGGAAAGCTGGCTTTGCCACGCGACTACTACTTCTGCCGCCTGGAAGCTGGCATCTGCCTCAGTGCGTGTCAATGTGCAGTGAAGCCGCCCTTAAAAAAAATCACGACGGGGTATTTTTTTTTACTACGTATTATATTTCATATTATTCTTTTGTTTACAACACGGTTTTACGTTATTGTTTTTTGTACAGGAGTGTCGTCAACTATGAGACGTAATTTGAAAGATCGACGACCCTGCCCTGAAGGAGGCATACACAAGAGGGAAAATGCTGGGACTAACAGTTTAATCAAACAACGGTTCGTTAAATGTGTGTTCGTGAATTTTTCTCCTCTTGTGTGCGCGTCGTTCAAGGCTGGGTTCGTCCGTCTTTCAACCTATGCACCAAGAGGCCCAGCATCGGACTCTTGAGACGTAATTTTGAAGATACGTGAAAGTTTTTTTTTTTTCTCTGGAGCGCAGATGCGCAACAAATGAAGTGTTCTACTGTATCGCTTTATATATTGGACGTGTAAATAACGAAAAGGAAAACGGACGTCCAATAAGCGAGAAGCTACAAACCCTCGTTGTTTCCCTTACAATTTAGGACGAACCCGTCACGGCGCCTCACGCGCAACGTTCGCGCAAGCATTTGCAACCGCGAAGGCTGACCGGAAACCACGCGGAGATGAACGTGAACGTTTTAATAACTAGACTTCTTGCGCAGCTTCGTCAGCGTTGCCCGCTAGGCATAAACCGGAATTAATGCTCCCAAACACGTCACGAACAAGCACGGAAATCGGCCACATCAAGGTATAGTACCTATCATTCCCATATGAACGATCACTGCACTAATTTCGTCTACTAATTTTAGTAATAAACGAACCACATCAGTGCGTCACATTAACTGGGCACAACCGAGGCGATAACAAAATCACTCTGTTCCGCTTAGCACACCCTTCTGCGAATCTCCACACACCTGGTATGTGATGTAGCGGAGTGCGTGTCACTTTGACATCCTAATTCAGCGATACAGAACCAACACGGCGCTGCTCTTTCTTACGTTCGTAGGACTTGACGCAGGAAATGAGAGGGCGAAATCCTCGCGGCCGACGAAAGCTCCCGGCCCTCGCGCCGCACAACAAAGCACGGATATCCATTGGGGCACAATGTCCGCCTCGGATATCGACATGACGGTGCACTACGCAGCGGACACTAACCGCAAGACGATCATGCAGGCGTCACGCAGCATTGTTTGGTGAATACACCTCACCCGCGCCGACGTGCAGCCGATGGCTCACTCTCTTCTTGCGGCCCAGTATATATACCTAGACGAATCTATGAAAAAGCAATCGATTTTTTTTTTCGTGTGGAGCCTCAAAGTGGCGCATGCACGCGAAGCTCTGTCCTTGAGGCTCAGACTCGTCAACGTGGTCGTTCACCGCGGCGCGGTCGACAGCGTCGCTGTAGCCAAAGTGACACGCGAGGCCGTCTGCGCGTCGCTTCCTCGACCATCAAAACACTACACCACCTCCATATATAGGCGCGCCAAACGCACCATATATGCTATTAAATGCGTAAAACATTGCATTAATTACTTATACTTCCCCGCCATTTGGACTGACCGACCGTGTATCTATATTGCCGCGGGTGACGTCACTAAGCTCAACAACCGTCATTAAGAAAAAGTCGGAAATGTCGTGTCAGTGACGACATGTGTGTATAGTGACGCCTGCCTATTTGCGCACATCAATATGAAGCTATACACGAAACAACGTTTTAAACGTGTGCACGTGCAAAAAGCCATTCCCTCCTCAGGAGTCGCAACTTGTAGTTACTGGCGGTAAACAACGTGCTCAGAGATGCACGATGCTGCGCGTAAACGATGACGACCTCATTCCATGCTTTAGATGCGTCTTCGATAGTGAAAGGCAAGAGACTGGATGCCACACGCCGAAACAGCGCGACTTCGGGCGTGGTTAACATGGGAAAAAAAAAGTCACAGTTTCGCGCAAGGGCGAAGCAATGAATGCGATAGCAACAACCTGGAGTGCTACACGAAGCAAGGCAAGCAGCTCACTCACGCAGGATCCGACCTGACGTAACTCAACAAAGCGATGTCGTAAGTAAACGCGGCCGCTGCAGCGGGCGAAGCGACCTTCGTGCAGCCTATCGCTTACCTGAGCGCTGAGAACCCAGCACGTACAAAGGTATGAGCCGTATGGTAATTCCAGGAAAGACAGGGTGCGCGCGATCCCTCAATGTATGCGCAGTACCCGCCGGAAGCGTTTTCTTGGCATGCCTGCTTTGCACATTCTTGTTATGATGCCATTCCCGATATCTTATTGCTACGCCATAAATCATTTCACCACGCCATACATAATAATCGTAATAATAACAATGATAAACCAACGTTGAAGAGAAGCAAATCCATGTTTGGTATAGCTCTGCTAGAGAAGGGTGACATCTCAAGGCTGCAGCTCTGCGCGTATGTCCTCGAGGCCTTCCATGTTATACCGGGTGGCAGCTGTCACGATTGTAAGGCAGCGCAAACATTTATAAAACAAAAGTTGATTGAACAATGTCGAGACAGCTATGCCATGTGCTTGCTACACGACATTATATCTGGTGTTGTTATGCACAGCTGCCGTATCTATGCAGGCCCCTGTCGTTTTCGCAGACAAGCTACATGGTTAGATGGACATTAGAAGCAAGAAAAAGAAAACAGTAATATTGCTAAGTGCTTAAATGTACTAATTAACTCGAGAATAACGAACTGTATACGGTCCATGTTGCAAATGAAAAATCGAAGCACTGCAGCGACGACTCGGTGTCCGCTTAGCAGGTGTGCGACTGCGAAGGGTGTCTCTAATGCTACTTTAAGGGACACTAAAGTGACACATTAAATCAGTTTAGACAGAAATTATTCTTTCAGAACTCTATTACCATTAATTTCACCATAGGTTAATTATCAGAAGAGGAAATGAAGGTCAAACGTTTCATCTTTGAATTTCGCGCCAGTAGTTCGCACGTGAACGTCAGTGTGACGTCACGAAGTCCAAAGTCTCTTTGCGTATTTCGGCCACATTGGTTCAATCAAGTTTCCCGCAACTTGCTATGCTAAGACTCTGTCCCTTAGGACACAATCGTCAAAGGATTACTTAGGTCCTAGCAGGCGCCATGAAAATATATGACGTCACGGCGAGCTGGTGCGAGAACTTCAAGGAGGGGTCGCCACTTGTACTTTCTTTTTGAGATTTTCTCGCTCACCAAGTGCATTCTCGCGGTAAGAGTGGTGCTTTCGCTATTGTGAAATTGCAATTTAATTATAGGAAAAAAAAAAGGGTTTTTTTCTCTTTAGTGTTATTTAACTTGACAAGGTGTAAAGCAGCCCTCCAAATATGCGGGTCGACGGAACAGAGCGCTATTGTCCTGTCGGCAAGCGCTGCTACTGAGAGAAGGTAAAGGTAAGACAGGGAGGTTAACCAGAGGAAGCCTCCGCGGTTTGCTACCCTGTACTTGAACCGCAAGCCACAGCTACCGAGCTGATATAGGTTGTCAGAAACCAGAAGCTCCTCTCTCGCTCGTGCCTGGACGGCGCCTGTTATCTCATCCACTTCGGCACGACACGGCAGCTTTGGAACGGCAGGAGCACTCGCGATAAGATAGAAGGGCGCGAGTTCGACTGAAGAGTAAAACTATTCTGTTTGTGCTTTTGACCGCGAGCGCTGCAATGACGGCTGGTGACGACGCACGTATCACGGAGCAGCGCGCGGTGCCGTGAAGATGCACTTCGGAGCGAAAAATTCTGGTGTCACCTACACCCCAATTTCACTCGTAAAGTTTGTCAATTATTGGTGCGGGCTGTATGCGCAAGGATACGGTACTTTCTGCGCGAGAGTAATGGATCTTGTTTTCATGTTCTGACTCATCCTATGAATAGTTAAAGGGACACTAAAGAGAAAAACAATTTTTCTCGTATATGCTTTTTCAAGATACCAAAAACACCATGCTTGCTGCGAGAAGACGCTTGGTAAGCGAGAAAACGCGCAAAAAGAAAATGCGGGTGGCGACGCCACCTTCAAGTTCCCACACAATTCGCCTTGACGTCATAGATTTTGACGGCGTCCACAAGGGCCTGCGCTCCTTCTCCTCCTGGCCTACATGGCGGCCTTGACTGTGTGCAGCGGGCACGTTACGATTACCGCTCCGACAACGACACACTCACTATCATTTTTTTTCTTCTCTTCCCTCTACCTTTCATTCCCATCTCCCCATCCCCGCACCGACCTGTTGAGGTGTCGCCGACAGGGCAGACAGTTACGGGCGGTGCTTTTATCTTCACCCTCTTTTGTTTACTTTAATAACCACTTAGTAGTAGTAGTAGTAGGGCCTACGTAGTTCTCAATCGGTAAAAATAAAGTGTATTGTCATCTGAGGGAGCTAGATACTTAACGTACCAAGTTTCTGATAATTTCGTTGAGTCAATGAGGCCAAAGTACGAAGACGCACTTTGAAATCCGTGACGTCATCATCGGAGATTTCGGCGGGAAATTTAAAGGTGTAACTTTTGGCATTGATTTTTTCATCTATTAATAGGCCTATGGCGGCGAAATTAACGACACTGGAGTTTTCAGAGCATACTTTATCAGTATAAACTAATTTATTGTGTCACTGGTGTCCCTTTAACGTACGACATTTCTGCCTTGTTCTCCAACATAACATCTTCCGCAATCGAGTAAAGGCAGTAAACATGGCCGGTCACATATACGCTTGAACAAACGCACACGATACACGTAAGTATAGCAATCCGCGTTTGCGTAGCTGTTTTCGCGTCAGCGACCACTCAGACTCGGGCGCGCACATAAGCACTCGCAGCCCATGTTTTATATGGCTACTCGTTCACATATTGCCGCTGTTGCATCACGTGCATCTTCTGTGGGTACGCATACGAGCTATATTTACAGCCCTCATCAGTATAAAAGGGAACATTATACTTCCTTCAAGAGAGTGTTGTGGGTAAACGCAGTTGCCAAGCACAAAAGTGTTAATAGCGCTAAATCTTTTAACGGAAACGCGCCTTTCTCGAATTGTTCAAGCGGAAAAGGAAGTTTAAATGTTCCACTTCATAGTGATGGCGACTGGGCAGTCTTCAAATATGGAGGGCCATAGTACAATATATTTCGTTTGTATAACCTTATATATCGTCGTATTCTACTGTTGTCAGTCTTTGTACCATTGCTCAACTGTCCTACTTTCTTAAAGAGTTTATTTTCGCATATACCCCATTTACGCAATGCCTCCCACGAGGTTGTAACGTATCCTTAATTAAAATAAACACTAAATAAATAAATAATATAAGCTGCTTGGAACGGCACAACGTGAAACGATGCCAGCACTGTCGTTGCAGCAAATGTTACCCGACGTCGCAACTGTCTGCCGTTTGAAATGGCACATGTGCACGCTTGCTTTCAGCCTTGAGCTAGACAGCACAGCTGCGACAAAGGCATTTGACAGACGTGATGATGATCGATGGATGAAAACAAAATACGTATACGCAAATCGCAAAGAGGGCAGCTTGAAAAGAGAGATATATTAACGAGGAACCGCGCGCTGTTTTGTCATTCGAAAGATGTTGGATAGAACTATACGAGTGCTCTATAGTCAGTTACGACCCAAGAATAAATACATGCTCCGCCCCCAAAACTGCGGCGCGCCTGCCATTCAGGTGTGCAAGTGAGTCGTGCTAGGTGGTATCCGTTCGAACTGCAAGTATACTTTTCGCTGCTAATATAAGCACTACGCGTATTAAGGATAAAAGTACGTCGTCCACTTGAAATTTTACGTTTGGTTGGGCAGCGATGTCGGTATCTTCGCTGAAATTTGGCAGGAAGTTCAAGTTGTCGACCTAAAACTACCGACAGGAACATGTGTGACTGTGGGAAAGCCACCTACCTGAAATACGTGAGGTGCTTGACGTCACGTAAATGAGCAACTGCGATTGGATGAGGCCTGTCTGCAAATTCTCTCTGGGTGGGACAGCGATAGCTGTGGGCGGAGTTTATATTTATTCTTAGGCTGTAACCGACTATAATAATAATAATAATAATAATAATAATAATAATAATAATAATAATAATAATAATAATAATAATAATAATAATATCTGGGGTTTTACGTCCCAAAACCACGATATTACTATGAAAGACGCCGCAGTGGAGGGCTCCGGAACCGTCTGGTGTTCTTTAACATGCATTGATCACACAGCACACGGGCCTCTAGCATTTCGCCTCCATCGAAATGCGATCGCCGCAGCCGGGATCGAACCCGCGACCTTCGGGTCAGTATAACCGAATATAGCTTGGTTAGCATAATGTAGTACAACCTGATACTTCGGTCCCTTTCTATGGAACCGCAACGAAACTCGTCGCTATCTGCAGGTGCCAGTTTGGCCGCCCCCCACGAATCCCGCTACTTTCGATTTCTATTCCGCGCGCGTTTTTCGTGCGCTGGTATCACAATGCAATTCAAGACAATGCAATTAGCCCAGTTGTCCACTCTTGACGCCGATATCGCGTGCATGGCGCGACGCGGTCTGACCATGACCAGTCTGCGAAACAATAAAGCCTATTACTACTCCGCGGCACTTGACACAAATGCGCCTGCGGCCTTTGCGACCCTCTCTCCTTATTCCTCCTCGCCTTCGTCGCGCGCTCATGCGTGCGCGCCCGCCTAGCTGTCATTTCTTCACAACATCCGCTCTTTGAAAGCAGGCATGCGTGCTATACGTCGCGTGGCGAGAAGTAACATACAAGAAGTATCATACAACACATATACGCAGTAAGAACATCCTTGCAACGCACCACCATTGCCAGCGGCGTACGAGGAAGACCAATGCTTGCACAACGCAGACAGAGAAATGCGTGCAACTCGTCCTACTTGCACCTCGAGAAAAAAACAAAAACAAAAAAACCTTAGCTCACCAGCTATGACGAAGCGCCGCATTCCACGGAAGCATATATGATGATTTAGTAACCGCTATAAATAAGGGCGCGTCAAACGTAGCAGACCTCGGGCGACGTGACCAGCTGCCTGGAGACCCGAATACAGGCACAGCGGTCACGAATACGTGTCACAATAAACGCGGGAAAGCTGTCGTAAAATGGTTCGCAGCCCTCTTGGACGAAATGCGCGCACGGTCCAGCAATTAGCGTGGACAGAGACCACGTTACAGTTAAACACGAATTCTACTACAACATCACGGCTGATACTGAGGATCGGGGCAAATTCACCCAGTCCTGTTAATGAGAGGAGACCTTGGCATTATATTCATCGCAGCTAAGATTGCGTTTTGTTCTTATATATTGATACGAATAAATATATATGTAGTGCTTTAAAGAATTTACGCTTGTTTAGGCAACCTTCCAGGGCATAACATTCCAATCAAGTAAGTGGAGACGGAGGCGGGGCGAATGGTCGATCCCCAAGCATTAAAATTTACGCAAGTACTTGGACTGTGCCAAACGATTGCGGCGAATCCTATGTCAATACATTTTCACAGTTGGATGTCAGTCAGAATAGGGAATAGCGCTGGGCCAAGAAAAGCGATGCGGTTGGCTCGGGATCTGCTCCAGTGACCCACACTGTACAACCCGACAGAACCTCGTCACCGCCGAGTTAGCTCGTACTAATTAAAGAAAATGTGGCGAGCCTCTTTCCTGACAACCGCTGCCTCGGACACCGCGGTGACAGCGGCCTACAAAAATAGGACGGCAGCTCAGGCGAGGCACGATTTTTTTTTCTTTTTTGGCACGTCCATCTCGGCGAGGCGTGTCCACGGTCAGAGACATCGTATGCAACCCGTGAACATTTCCATCCCGAGACGCTTCAACTGCACGCGTGGATACAGGCTGCGTAACGTTTCGTCTGACATCATCACAAGCAAACGTAACGCAACCGCTGCAGCGCGCGACCACCCGTGTGACATTACGGTCACGTCAACTTTACGGAAGAACGAGAAAAAAAAAGTACGGACGCAACGGAGGCGGCGAGACTTACTAGGTAAACGGCTAGGCGCTTTCCCTTCTTGCTCACGTATTCGTAGGGCATCCTGTAGCACACCACCGAGGCACAGTCTCGGCATCAACACATCGCGCACCATCCACGATGTCGAGCGGGGCTCGGCCGAGTCTCACCACTGGCATGCGGCGGAGCCAACCTTCAGACGCTACGCCGGCGATCACCGCTGGCGGCAAGGCGCTCATCGCGAAACTCGCACACTCGCCGCCAGGCGCCGTTAATGGCGCGCGCCGAAACGCGCCGCAAAGAGCGCTGTTTGACATGCCGAAAACAGAGTGGTTTACATTGCCCTCATCGATCCAGGCAAACTAGAATCAATGCCACATAAATTCAAACGTGCACGTGGCGCACCGTTCTGTTTACGCGTGCATTGCTGCGGAGTTTTTTATTTTCCGCGTCTTTTGCGCGAGCTCGTGTGCGCTTACGAGGCGGGATTTCAAACGGGTCTTCGTGAACGTTCCGTCATTAAAAGGCTGGATGAATGGGCAGTGACTTTACCACGCATCTGCTGTAGTTTGACGCCTGTGACAAATACTGACGCACGTGGCGCGGAGCATGTCTCATCACCTATGCAAACGTAATACTGTGCCAGAAAAGCCGTCTCATTTGCATACTAACAACGCACAGAAATGTCTCCATGCATGAATAATCAGCTGCGCTCGTTGCCACTGTTGACGGATCACTGTAAACTGCTCAACAATTAAAATTCAAAATGAATCGCTAAATCGCATCTGGGGCGCAAAGCACTAAATGGCAGTCCAAGTTGACAGCACCGTTTGGCTGAGCCAGACTGTGGGTGTCACACGGCGCACTTTCGGTAGCCCGATCCTAACTGGATTCTCGATCGCAATCGGCTTAGTTGCGAAACCGGAGAAGGGACATCGTATTAAACCAATTAAATCCCGAACAGGCTTGATCGCGATCAAATGTGTACCGTTTGAAACTAAGTTAAATTTCACGGGGCTCATTAAAGCACTGAAAGAGCTCCGAAACCAAGACAAACGCACTCCGCGAACAAACAAATAACTAGTACAGCTCACAATACCACATTTCAGTTATAAATTTACTAACACCACTAACACCACAAGGTAAACGACACGGCTCCGTTGTGCAGTACATCAATAATCGCTGCTAACGGATGCTAACGTGCACCTAAACCCAAGTAGACGGGTCTCAGGAATTTTCGCCTCCATCGAAAATGCGGTCGGGATTCGATCCCACGACCTTCGGGTACGTAGGGTGGCTAGAATACTTCGGGTGAGCAGTCGAGCACCATAACTAAAGGAAAAATCTAGGGACTTTAACCATAACCACTAGTGCCACTAGTACGACCACTAGACCACCGTGGCGGGTTGCTCCACTTATAGAGGCGTTGCTCCACTTTAATGGCGACGTCAAACGAAACGTGCTTACCCCGAACACCTGCCCAGTGAAGAAAATGCTTGCGTACGCACCCTCAAGTACTCGGGCATCTTTTCGGAGAGTGCCTTCGTGCCGACTGCGAGGTCTTTCCGTCGAGCCGCAGCGTACTGGTACTGCTCCTTCACAACGCGTAGTTAGCGCGGCGTGCGCGTACGCGACGACACAAAACAGCATGCTCCGCTGACTCGGTGCGACGCACAGAAGCAGCGATGCGTGTGCCTAGGAGGATTTGCCCGCTGACGGTGACCACACTTGCGTCTACGGAGGCTCGCACACTTGCACAGCGCGCGTGCAGCCAGCTTGCTTGACAGCCCCCGCTGGCTGCAGTCCTCTCCAAGGTTGACAGATGGCGAAGCGGTAAATAAACCGCTCTCGGCGCCGCGAAACACAATCGAATCTGCCCCCGAGGGCACAAAGGCGTCGTAAATAACAGCAGCGCGTACGGGAACTCCTGTGCGCTACGATGACTGTAGGTAGCTGCTATTCCAAAGAATTCCTTACATGGCCTATGCAGCCATGCATGGTAATAGCAATATTCATTGCAATAGAACACAAACGTTGCAAACTTTCGTGCCATCAGGGCAGCGGCTCTGAACATGGGGAAGGATAGCGGGAAATCATTTGTAGTTTTTAACTGCAGTGTAGTGATGATATAAATGGAAAGGACGAACTAAAAAACAACCTGCCGTCGGTGGCGACCAAACCTGGGGCCTTTGGATCGAAAGATTGTATAGGTTCAGCCCCTAGCAATAGCAAGTTTTTTTTTTTTTTTCTCGTTCACTTCAGTTTGTTTCCAAGCTACAAATAATGTACCCTATGCGTTCTTTGGTTTCATCAGGTTGTGCATAACAAAAAAAAGAAAAGAGCCCGTGATCAATTTCTCTTTTTTCGTGGCTTCTGTATGCATGTTGTGCGTGCTTCCCCAGGTGGCTCACTCGCCTATTACAAGCCATACAGGGAAGCCCATACACAAAACTGAAATTTATAGAGCTGCCAAGTAACCGTTTATGGCGTCATCTGATCATGGCAGATTACCAGCAGTAAAGATATCACAGCATTTTAATATTAAACACAGTCCTAAATTTCGAATTGATAAGGCTACCTTGCAATAACAAGACTTGTGAAAGTACAACAGTTCTATTTTATAAAACAAAGTTTTTGACAAAAATGGTTCAATGCACTACATGCCATATTCTCAGACACAATTACACAATTAATTTAAGACATAGGATTTTAAATGAGAGCTTCATGCAAACTGTTTCATAGTGCAGCTTCTTTCCACTGCTGTTTGCATGGTATATTAACAGCAGAGATGACTAAGCATGCACTATTGCATCTGGAACATTGTTTCGAGTCAGTAAGTGTCATGCTATTTTACATAAAGATTCAAGCATTACGCCACATAGTGTCACACAGCGCGTATGCACAAGCTATACGAGTGTGGATGGCTTGAATGTTCCATTTTCCATGGGTCAGAAAAATCAATCCACTGGCAATATCCAGAAACAAGTTGCCCATGCAAATCTTGACACGCATGTGCACGCTACTTCATGCACTTATGACAAGAAAGCTATACTAATCACAAGAAGACCAGGAAAGCAATTGCAAAAAACATTGTGTTTATTGATATTTTAAAAACTAAGTTCCAAGACGCACAGCGTAAAGGCAGAAACCAGAACTCAAGTCTACAAAAAAACAAAAGTTTAGAAAACGGTAAAAAAAAAAGGCAGCCACAGCAATCTGGCCTCACACGGTGCAGTGCTGTAAAAAGCCACTCACAATACCGGTATACATATATATATATATATATATATGTGTGTGTGTGTGTGTGTGTGTGTGTGTGTGTGTGTGTGTGTGTGTGTGTACATCATTCACTCTGCTTTCGTCACCGAGAAACTATAAGCCAGGTATACCTAACTTTCTTGCAACGTCTGTGGTTATTTACAATGGGGCCAGTGTGTGTGCGTGTTCTCGTGTCCACCAGGTGTTCACCTTACCCGACTTGGTTTACCCTTTCTTAAAATACGCTCAAAAGGAATGGTGGCGTATAATGCTGAAATGTTGATCTTTCTTTTTTAAAAAAAAAGAAAAGTGGGGGCAAGTAAGCATGTTCACAGGGAGAGAAGGTAAAAAAAAAAATGCCTTTCTTCAAAGACGAGGTGTTCCGTCAATGAGGGAAATGTGGAGAGCGCTTCCACTGCACACCACACGCGACAGCTTTGAAGGCTAAGAAAGAATCTTGAGTGTCCACTTCTCGGCAATGTTGACTCCCGGCTTGCGCACCCTTAGGAGCTGCTCCTTCTCTTCGTAAGTAAACTGCAGATTCTGAGTTCCTTTGCCTGGGGAAAGGAAGGAAATTGCATGTTCACGCTATAGAAAGACACAAAGGGAGAGACACTGCGCTGTTAAAACTATTTTTTAGTTCTTGATCGATTTTGACAAAACTTCATTTTGACAAAGCTAACCAGGATACTAGTGATTGGCAGTGCGAGGGCAGATAAGTCGACAACTCGAAGCACATGGACATAGAATTTTGCAAATGAATTCAGCAGAGTCCTGCAAGGTGATGGAAGGGTTATGAAAGAGATAATAGACAACCACCTGATTGTAAGTGGTTGACAGCTACACAGATTGCCCCTCCTTGTGTAGCTTCCAGCATGTTCGCCGGGACGAGAGAGGAGAGAAAGCGCTCAAAACGTGCAACAAATCCCTGCAACTCCACTCGTTCTTGACAGATTCGAGAAATTTTTACTGCAATTCATTTGCGACGCAATAAATTCTGATAGTGAGGTCATTTAATAATTACGAAGAAAAGTGGTTCAAGACCCTTTTAAAGAGAACATGCCAGTGAAGAATGGCTTTGAATTTTCACTCTCTGAGAAGTGTGCCAGTGTCCAGTTTTCGAGCAGATGACTTCTTGTTGCTAGTTCTGGCACCTTCTTACACCTCTGTGCATTGTATTCACACACAACCCTCAGCAACTAGTTGTACATAAAGTGCTAGCAAAGTGAGGTTTTCGTGCTGTAGTGTTCCCTTTTGCAGAAAACTGCACATTACAAACAGTCAAAACATGCTAGAATCATTGGAAGGGAGTCTTACTTGTAATGAGCTGAACATCAGAAGGCCGCGTGGGATAGCCAGCTATGACCACGCGTTCTAGCCAGGCCTTCGTCTTGAAGTCCCCTGGGCCCTCCAGGATCCTGCACAGGAAAAATTTCGAAACAATGAGCTGAGGAAAGCTGCGAGACAACCCCACAGACATAAAATTACGTCAGAACCATCTGGCCAGTAATGCTGGTGCCCCTAGCTCACAACGTCGGACACACCAATTTATATTTATCTATCCAGCCGGCTGTCATTTAGAATACTACATTGTACACATCAGATGTATGCTGGTATATGCATACATACTTTTGCAAACCAGTCTAGACAATGTACTGCCAATCCATCCTTCTCCTTGGTGCCTGTCATTGCAGATTCATGATCTAAACATATTTGTACACTGGCCGCATGCTCAGATGTAAGTACAGAAGAGATTTTAAACAATGAAACAGCGCCAGAACAACATGAAGACTAGAGGGTATAAACATGGTACTGTTTCATTGTTCAAAATCAGTATGTACCAATTAGCCCAATTCAAGACGCTAATACAAAAGAGATCCTACAGCATGACCGTAAAGAGAACTGTTTAAACGACGTATGAAAAAAATAAGCAAGCATAAGCAACCAAGAGTTAAGCAGCATAACACAAGTCTACATACAGAAAATGACGATAAATTGGGATGAGTAGCAGATGAGGAAAAAAGAAAGCCTAGGATAGGCCATGGCCAGCCCAGCTGTGTTGGAGAGCGTGGCAGAAGCCTATGTGCTTGTTTTTGCGGACAAGCACAGAAGTGGGTAGTCCAAACATCCATGTTTCCACAGCAACCGTGCTGTGAAACTCCTTGCTGCTCTTAGCCAGGTCCTTTTTTTCAAACAAAATACTCTTCTTTGTGACAGTTTTGTTTGGAGTGTAGCAGAAGTGGCACCTGCCTCAATGTTGAACAGAGAAGTGTTTTACTCCAGGGTCCACCAGGATTTTACTGATGTCATTTCTGCCACGAAAATCAACACCAATGGTCGAGCAAAACAGCTGCTGAGCTACAGAAGCAGGTGCCTCTAACCTTATTGCAAGAGAGCATGGCCCTCTTATTAGCATGCACAACAAGCTTATCTAGTTTTCACACTAGAGTTTTTGCTGTTTATGCTCAATGCTATGCATGCCACCATGAGCCCATACCTGCCAACATGGTGACCTTAAAATTCGAAAGATTCGTAAAGTGGAGAGGGAGATACGACAGAAGAAAACTGGTGTATGTATTATTTTACTGTTTCTCAGGGCCACGCCGATGTCGTAAACGAATTATTTCCAGTAAGGTTTGTACACATCAGCGATCGTACTGGTATTCTTAATTATACGGCGCATGCACAGTTAAGGGACAAAATCTGCTGCGTCCCATGTCCGCTAGCAGCTGCTTGCCAATATTCATGGCTTTTCCACATGACACCAGTGTACTGCGGCAAAAGCAACTTCAGCGTTCCACACACAATTGGGAAATTTTAGCATCAATGTCCTTAGTTAACTTATTACTGTTTTCTTTTTGTGGTGCCGCTAGCGCTGTTTTTTGGGAGATTTATGACCGTGCCCATGCAATCAGGTAGACTGCTCAAAACTGAAGAGCCTCCCGGGCAAATTGGGAGAGTTGGCAGGTATGTGAACCCATGACCTTATAGCCAAGCCAGCAACGAAATTTTTTAGTCACTGCAGCAGGTGAATTCTGACAAGAACTAGGAAGAATTTTAAGGAACTATAACATGAGCGGCTTAAACAAAAAAAAAATGGAAGAGTTGCCGACACTCACTCGGACGTCAACGTGTTGTCTACAAACTTGAACTTCAGGTACAGCAGGTCTCCCTTCTTGTAATCGAAGGTTGCACCATCATCGATGTACAGCGTTCCCTCCGCAGGTTTGCCCTGAGAACGCGAAACGTCTATTTTAACATACACCACCAAGTTCACAATGATCCAGTAATGCATACATATCTGCATCCTTCATGTTCAGGCAGATGCAATTATCAAAAGGTGCGACTAACACACGGTACGGGCAAATGTCGAGTAACTTTGGGTAAAAGCACCATATTGCTTGAAACCTACATTAATTTCCTTGTATCCCATTATTTACAAATGGAGTGTTTAAAGAGTCATTTTAGCGTAAAATAAAGGTTTCTCTCATACTGCTCTACAGTACAGGTCACTGCAAACGGGAACACCTCACTGTTAATTGAGCCAACACCACTTGTGCTTGTTGAGTGAACAATGGTATATTGATGGTAAACAAATGAAGTTAACAGATAATTAAGCCAAGGATAACATTAAAATCATAATTAAAATAGTGAAATAGAAAAAAAAAACCTAAGTAGAGGAAAGAGCAATTTGCCACTCAGGCATTCGGACTACCAAAATTTTTTAAAAATGCTGATATGAAGCACTAGGCTAATTCATAACAAAAATAGAGTGCCCGCCTTCTCAAGTTTCTGCTGTAAAAATAACTAATAATTAATCAGCATTCCCTTTAAAATTGAGCCACATTGCTTATTATTTGACTGCCAAATAATTTAGGCACTCAAATTTCTGTTTCTTTTAAAATCTTGCCCAGAGTTTTTTTCTTTTTTTGTGATGCCTGTTCCTATGATTCCCTCTGATCTATTATTCTGTATATCACCAAAAACAAAGCAACTTCATTTAAAACAACATTTCTTTAGCTAAAACCCATGCATTCAACTGCAACATGTTTGTTCACAATGTGAATGTAGCCTGAACCTTGTGAAAGAACATTTTTGCAAGCACTCTCTGCGTCCACAATTAAAAAAAGAAAAATCTTTCCAGGAATACAACGCAACTAATCCCACCAGCAGTTGCATGGATAATGACAACAGACTTGCCTCCAGCAGAGCTCAGGGAAATCGCATCTGACAGAGAACACAGACACCCAAGCATGGAGTTTTTTTTTTTTATTGCACTGTGCTCACGGATTGCAACACGACAAAATTTTTTAGTGTAGCAACTCGTATGCACAATTTCTTGAGATAACCGCCTTTTTACCGTTTTTCTCACTCTGTTATTTTTCACAATTTATTGTAAAATGTCCCCCTATGTAATACCCTCGTTGAGGGCCTTTAGGGGTATTTTGAATAAATAAAATAAATGTTGCTACGAATCTGGCCGCTAAAGGTAATGTAGGCCCTGATGTAAACGTTCAAGCGAGTAGAAATTATGCCGACATGACGCGAACCGTAGATGATGGAAATGCAATTATGTACGCGCATTACTGAGCCCTAAATTATCCCGTTTCAATATGTGAGAAGTGTACATGGCAGCTCTTGTGCCTCGTATAAAGCGCACTGCAATCAATCTGGTACAATGATACACCAACGATTTCAACGTCCAATGTCATTTGACTTGCCTCTTTTGGAAGTGCCACTTGCAGAGTGTAAGGGTCGTCTTTCGTCAACGCGGAACACCGACGGATGCGCTCCTTCTTGGGGACGATGGTGCCACCTCTTTGGAATACTGGGATCTGAAAGGATGGCAATGCTCATTCCCATTCATCTACGATGAAACTGAGCCCCACACTTTTTTCAAAACACAAAGTCGGACAGGCCTTGGATGGCGGGAGGGTTAAAGACTTAAAATTAGAGCTGTGCGAATAGCAAAATTTTGGGTGCGAAGCGAATTCGAATATTGAAGTGTGACTGCGAATCGAATCGAATATTGTTCGAATATTTTTCGAATACTTCGAAGCGAAATTGCAGAAAAAGAAAGTTGGAGAGGGTTCCTTAGCATATTCTTATGAGATAGCAACATGAAAGTGTTTCTTTTCGCTAGGTTGATGAAGCACTGACGGGGTGGTGTTTCATAGTTGTCTTATCAAGAATGAGGCAATGTAGAGGCCGAACTGTATTTATGTACGTGGTTTGGTGCAACCAAAGTGTTGCCGACGACACTTTACATGTGATAGGCAAAGATGCCATTTCATCAGCCTCTCCTCCTCTTTCAAGTTCTGTGGAAGCCCAACTGATGTGGCGGACAAGGGTGTGCTCCCTTCAAGTCCAGAGTTCCAAATCTGCCTTGTAGACGTCGATATTTAAGACCATCTGAAATTTCGGATGCTAAAAAGCTTCTGCGTCCGATTTTTCGGACTTCCTGCCCAAATTTCAGGCCCAAAACAGCATTAATTGAGCCCCCAACTCTGCCACATCTTTCATCTCCATGTTGGAACCAGCGTTTTCTTGAGTTAATACATTTGCGACCGTAACAGAGCTTGAAAGGCAGCTTTGCCGCAATACCGGGGTGTGATGAGGTGAAGCATATTGAAAATCTAGGGACCATTTCCGATCGGACGTTGACTGTCACTTGGCAATGTTCGACCGTAACGGAGCTTGTACGGCAGCTTTGCCGCAATACGAGAGTGTAATGAGGTGAAGCATATTAAAAATTTGAAGGGGTCACTTTGCAATCGGAAGTTGACTGTATTTGTTTTTGGGAAGTTTGAATAGTTCGAATAGCAAAATTCCAGTGCGAACTGAATCGAATAGCAAACGCTATTCGAAAAATATTCGAAATTTCGAATATTCGCACACCCCTACTTAAAATACATTTTAGTTCCACAAATGCATTGTTCTAGATACAAAAGTCTGAAAACCATATTGTTGGAGCTTCTGCTTGAATACTTGAACAGCGATTAAGAAAATGAACAGTGTGTCAATAAATGATCAGAAAGACATACTACACAGCCGACGCTCAATATCAATCTCAATTACGGCATTGGACATGCATATCAGTACCATTTACAAAAATTCTGAAAAGAAGTGAAGTACAATGACGGTACCATACCTTGCTCAGTGTAACAGGGATGGAAACGGTACTCAGGCCATCGAACTTTTCCCAAGTTTCCACGTCATACCAGACCTGGTAGAAGGAGAAGCAAGACCACCTCAATAATAAATAAAAACAGCAAGGTAACAATAAGCCATCGCAAAGCTTTCAATTCATTGCAATTCATTTAACAAAATATATCGCACACAGCTTCAGATCAGGTGAAACTGCATTGCCAGTTCAGACTGTCACAATGAAGAAAATGGTTGAGACAACCAGGTCTGCAAGAATTCGTTTCTAATTTCCTGCAACTTTTGAAAATTACCTTCACTTCCGTGAGATTTCACACGGATTGAGGTGGACACGTATGCGCCTACTAATGACAGCGTTGCTGACCCTGCACTTAAGACAGCATTCTTGGCATTGTGCTGATAACACCGCTGCCTGGAAGCATTACCGAGCCCACCTGAAGTCGCAAAAAATATTGCCAAAGTGGAAGTATCCTTGAAAGCAATTGCATAAAAATACCACCTGTGAACTATATCTGGCCAGAGTGTGGCCTCTTTTTGATAAAACAATGGTACAATACAGATTTGCATCAAGCATGTTCCTCGAATGGTGGATCCCTGGCAGCCTAGCCCCGGGCACAATAACAACCGTTGGGCAAATAAAGTTTATTCAACTCAACTCAACTCAAGCATACTTTACATCCACTGCCACTGATCAAGTTCATATTCATGTTACGACTTATTCCACACACAGGCTGCAAACCTCCATACACTTGTGTAAGCTGCACCCTTACACATCTTGTTAGAGAAAAGGATTCCGAGATACTGAGGGAGTAACATTTGTGTAGACTGCTAAAACATATTTCTATGCTGCTTGAGCCACGCAGAGTGAAAGACTACAAGGGTTGCACAGTCTTGTACATTTATGCCTGCCTTTTACCTAAACAGTACATACTGCAGACCTCGATGTGGTCCACAAAGGACAAACACCGCGTAGTTACAAGATACAAGACAGTATAATTCAATAGCAAGAACATCAACGCACTGTGAAATACAGTCAACTGCCGATTTTTCGGACGCCCGATTTTCCGGACGTGCTCGAAAATTCGGACACTTTCGCGGCACTGTCACCAGCCCCATAGACTTCAATGTATTAGAACGTCCAAAATTTCGGACGCTGAAACTATTCCGCGTCCGATTTTTCGGACTTTCTGCCCAAATTGCAGGTACGAAAGGCATTATCTGAAGCCCCCACCTCTGCCGCGTCTATCATCTTGTAGGTTCGAACCAGCGCTTTCGCGAGTCGATCTGTTTGAGACAGTAACAACAGAGTCCGAAAGTCAGCTTTGCCGCAATGCCGAAGCGTTATGGGGTGAAGCAGACCAGAAATTCAAAGGGGCCGCTATCGCGGCACCGTGCGGCGATGTTACGGATAAGCAGCGGAAACGCACGGAGGCGTGATGGCGGCAGCTGGCAAACGCGCCAGTACGGCTTAATCGCTGACAACCCTTACGATAAGCATCTAAAGTTAACTGCTCGGTAGTGCACGTGGCCTAGCGCAGTTGCATGCGTACTGCACGCATTTAATAGGCGAGAACCCAAATTCGCCGCGCCGCCATTCCTGCTGCCTTTTTAGGCGAGACCGCTAATTGCGCCGCATAGACGCGTTGCCTTCGCGGACGAAACCAGCTCGCCAGTGCCGCGCCCGTGTGCGGTCAGGAACTAAGTGCGCATCACGAACCCTTTCATGATAAATGCGTGCGTACGATACAGCAACAGTAAAGTGACGGCGTCAGCTTATTTGGCGATGTGCTGCACACAACTAGAAACGATCGGCTTGACACGGCAGCAAATTCTGCGTATCGGCGGCGATTCGGCGATGTGTGTGCGCATGTTTACATGCACACACGCATCGGGGAAAGCCGGACGAGTCGTCCGCTCTTCCGCCACAGTCTTTTTGTTCCGCGTCATCGTTTACAAACGCTTCATGCGAGATAGCCGTAATCTATTCCGCGCTTTGCTGTTATCAGCGGCGCTCATCACAAGATGCAAAAGTGGCGGCTGGCACGTAGTACGTACCTAGTTAAGCGGGGTTCGCGGCAGGTACCGAATGTATTTGCGAGAGCCTGGGCGCGCACCAAAATGCCTGATAATTGTGCTGGGAGGCATTAAAGCGATTTCGGACGTGGCTGTGGCGATTTGACCACTTGAGCAGAATAAAAAAGCATGAATTTGTTTTTTCGAACTGCCCGATTTTTCGGACGATTTCGCGGACCCTAGGGAGTCCGAAAAATCGGCAGTTGACTTACATACAATGTACATGGCACAACAACAAGGCGGGTTAGGTTAGGTCTAGTGAGGGTACTTGGCTAAAACAGGTTGGCTGGCTAGTTGGTTAGGATCCATGATAAGAGTGTGTAAGCACGATCTCACGAGGATGTGGAAAGAAAACAGACAAAGACACAGCACTACATTCAACTGGTTAAAAGTAGCCCTGTGTATTTTTTTTTTTCGTCCTCATGAAGTCGCCCTTACACCGGCATCATATTAGTGAAGGTATCTTAAATCAGACAGCAATGAGTGAGGCTTACCCATACAATCTCATTTTAAGGTGCCTCCTTCAAACTTTCAATCCCTTTACCTCACTTCCACAGTACAAGACTACTTATCAGACTTCACTTTTGAAAAGTTCTCTTATTTCTTTTATCTTTCAATTTTCTGCCTCTCTTCTCTCTCACGAACAGTCAGACTGCTTACCTCATTCTCGCCAGGGAAGTAGACGCTGACCTTGGTTGCACCAGCCTCAGTAACAGGATGAACCAGCAGCGCATTTCCTAAAAACAGCACAGTAGAACGTTATAGTCCAGAACAGCACCAAAAATTCAAAGTGTTTCCACACAGATGGGATCTGTATTTATTCAATTTAAATTGAAGACGACACGGCAACCCATTGGAAAGGAAAATGATAGGTGTAACTTTAAGGGACAAGAAGAGAGCAGAGTGGGTCAGGGAACAGACGAGTGTTAAGGACATCTTAGTCGAAATCAAGAAGAAATGGGCATGGGCAGGACATGTAGTGCATAGGCAAGATAACCGCTGGTCATTAAAGGGGTACTGAGAAAATTCCGCAGTTGAGGGAGCCTGCAGGATCGATTCCCGAGAACATGCGCATAGTCATCATCATCAGCCTGACTGTGTCCACTGTAGGGCAAAGGTCCCTCCCATGTTTTGCCAATCAACCCGATCCCGTGCTTGCTGCTGCCACGTTATACCCACAAACTCCTTTATCTGCACACTTAACTTTCCTGTCTCCCCATCGCAAGTTTGCCTTCTCTCGGAATCCAGTCTGTTACTCTTAATGACCAGCGGTTATCTTGGCTTCTCTCTGCATGCTCATGCCCATGCCAATTTATTCTTCTCAATTTCAACTAAGATATCCTTAATACCAGTTTCTTCCCGGACCAACTCTGCTCTCTTCTTATCCCTTAAGGCTACACCAACCATTTTCCTTTCCATGGCTGCGTCGCCCTCAATTTGAGGATGCTGCTTCGTTTTAAATTTAAGTTGAACCCTCATCGTAAGCCTCCAGGTTCTGCTCCGTAGGCAAGTATCGGTAAGATGCAGCTGTTGCATATTTACAACTTATATTAATTACTCCTGCTAATGAGCCACAAAAGTGAAAACGATACGCACCGACAAGGTGCTCGTCATCAACTGCAAAGCCCGCCTTGTCCGAGGGAAACTCCATCCAGAGGGGCCGCAGAGGAGGTACGCCAGTACGCTCGTTCTCAAAGAACAGGGTGTACCAGAGGGGCAGCAGGGCGTAGCGTTGGTACAGTGCACCCCGCACCAGCTCCAGGGTTTCTGGCCCAAAGCTCCACGGTTCGCGTCGCTTGGTGTGGATGTGGGAGTGTGCACGGAAGAATGGCTGGTAGGCACCCGCCTGAAGTTCGACAGAGACGGAAAAAAAAAGGAGGAATAGTGGATCAACGTGACAGAATTTTTGCACTTTTTTCTGCGTTTACTCCAAGGGCTGTGCAGTGAGTGATAGAACAAAAAAAAATGACAGACATGACGCTGATGAGCAATAGCATGGTGCAGCAGCAGCTCACCTGGTACCAGCGAACAGAGAGCTCACTATCGGGGTTCCTAAAGAAGCCACCGACATCTGCGCCGCAAAACGATATTCCAGCCACACTGAGGGACAGCAGCATGGGCACGGTAACGCGTAGGTGCTTCCAATCGGCATCATTGTCACCTGTCCACACAGCCCCTGTCAAGCGAAAACAGTCTCAGTTAAAAAATAAAAAAATAAATAAAAAAGCATCAATAATAAGAGCAATGAAGGGGGGACACTGGTGTTAAATTTTCCTTTTTTTTTAGTTTTTGATCGATATTGATGAAACTTACAGAGTTTGTGTATATTTGTGTGCAGACTTCAATTATGCAATTATTTTTCTAGTAGATTTTGTAGTTTTTACAATACTAAACATTTCATGTGCATTTTGCAAGCAAGATTTTTTTCTGAACTGAGAAAGTTGCAAAGTAAATTAGCATGACAGAATACCGTATTTATTCGAATCTAAGCTGATGTTTTTTCAAAAAAACGATGTGCGAAAGTGTGTGTGTGTGTGGGGGGGGGGGGATCGGCTTAGATTCGAGTACAATGATTAAGGTTTTTTTTTTCTTTTTTCTGGCCTTGCGAATTTCGGAGGTCTGCTTAGAATCGGGGCCGGCCTAGATTCGAGTAAATACGGTAACCTCGAATGAGACGTTTGTGCAATAGAACAAAAATAGATGTTGCAAACCCATTTGCACAAAAGTTATAACTTAAACATTAACGAGCGAGTTGATGTTAAACTGGAATTCCAGTCATGAATTAACTTTTGTTCAAATGAGCTTAGAAAGTTTATTCTTGTTTGTTGCATACAGTTCTCATTCTAGATTATTCTGATGTGCTAATTTACTTTGTCATTCTCTCAGTTTAGAAAAATATCTTGCTCCCAAAAAAGCACATGAAATTTTGGATATTCAAAAAACTACACATTGCACTAGAAAAATAATTTCATATTTAAAATCAGTAAAAACATGCACATGAGCAAGTTTCTCAGCAAGTTTCATCAAAGGTAATCAAGAATTTTAAAATAGGTTTTAAAGTGGAGTGCACGAATTAACAACCAAGAATGCAAGAACCATCTTTTAAAAAAAACTTATCACAACATGTTATTTCTTTCTATGTTTAATGCAGCCTGACTACATGCGAGAAAATATTTTTTAAATCCTCCCGTCCTCGACCTTCACAAGTAACAGTAACTTTTCAGTAGGCAGTTAAACTTCGATATACTCTATGAGGGCTGGCGGTGCCTGGCATAAAATGCTTTCACGTTAGAAACTACATCGCAATATTATTCAATGTAAAAATTAAAGGGCCTTGTTGCATTTACGCTATCACAATGCAGCAATTCAAGTTAATAGCTGGATCTGGCGGTGCTATCACACACTCGCTCTTGTTCTGTACCTTTGGCTGCATAGATAGAGAAAGCTGCCACCTAGCAGAGAACAGAAGTGAATGTAACTTCAAACAGAACATAGTGAGGACAACATACATGGTGCTGTGCCGTTCAATTATGCTCTAATTATGTTACAACCAGCCCAGCGCAGCACATTTCTGCAGGACTGAACAACGCTGCTGCCCCCCCCACCTTTTTTTTCTTCCTTTTCATGCAGCCTGGTAATTAATTATAAGTTATAACAATAAAGCTTTCATGGCACTTTAATGTTGGTACTATACGTGGGTATGACTAACCAACTTCTCTCACTATCAGGCCATTGGACAGAGAGAACAAAAGCAGCTGTAATTATCAAACTGTCCTATCTTAGCTAATCGTGTTCTGTATTTACACACATTACACACATTTACACACATTATCTAGCCAGCTACAAGTAACTGCAGTAACAGACAAACACAATTCTTAAAAATATAAATAGCAACAAAGCAGGCCCTTAATGAGCTAAAGAACAAATTGATGCCTTTATAAGAGAAACTTACTGGTGGAAAAATGTTTGGTAAAGAAGCATTTCAACAAGTGCCATAACTTACCATAACGCTGTGACCCCACGAAGAAAGACCGTGAAAGAATGAACGGCCTCAGTTTGTGGCCCGAACGCAGCAGGTGGCCCATGTAGGTGGACATTGGCTGAAATCAACAGAGGCCCATGAGTTCGAATGGAAACAACCACTTTCAGGAAAACCAAGAATGCTAAGCTGAAACATATTGGGCTAGTTTTCTCTCGAATAACACATCTCGAGCTAGTTGGTGGTTCATCATAAGGATAATACAATGCATACTTTATAAAGACTGACAGAAACATATGCATTATGCAAGTCTAAGTGTGGAATGGACTAATGCACATCAGGACTGTCAAATAAATGATTATTCTACACCATACACTTCTATCTTCAATAGAAATCAACTAGCCATCAATACCACCTACGCAAGTACAGTTCAATGTTTGACAGACGTATTCAATAATTAAATAGTGAATTCCAAGTTAGCAATGCTATACTGTAGACGTGTGCGAATAGTAAACTTTAGGTTCGAAGCGAATAGAGATTTGGTCGGATAATTTCGAATCGAATAGTATGTATGACATATTATAAAGAAAAATGAGCACATCTGTCATGACCTAACTCACCCACACAATATTTTCTTTTAAATTGAAACAAGGCATGTGCAAATATCATTTTTTTTATTCAAAGGAAGTGGAAGCAACTTTTAATAGTAGCAGGATTTCACTAAGAATGCAAGTGATAACCTGCAAAATATGTTAGGTTTTAAAATTTACTATACTTAGAGCATATAAGCCAGTGGTATATCGAGCTTTTAAACTATAAAAAATGATGAATCGATGTGAGGGTAATATGTTCAGTTAACCATGGAGTGGGGCTTCGTGGCAATGTGAATTTTTCCTGGAAAGGCGTATTCACAGCATAGCACCCCTCCTCTGCAGTGAAACCACCTTTACATGGGGGGGTGTTACGTGCAGACTAATATAGTACACCTATTCATTCATATTAAATACTTCAAAATTTTCAAACATTTACATTAAAATAGAAAAAATCGAAGTGGAATCAAATGCCGTAATATACGGTTGAATATTCGAAGTGCTCAAATATTCGCACAAGCCTACTATACTGTACTGCAGAAAACTGCATGACGAGGACACTTACCAGGAACATGCCATACATGTTGTGAATGTCACGGTGCTCCCATCCACCTGTGTGTACGCAATCCTTGTGCATGGTCACCTCAGGTCCGTTGAACACTGACGGCTCGTTCATGTCATTCCACGTGAACAGGTGCTCAGTGGAGCCCTTGTACTGATCAAGCGTAAACTTGCTGGCCCACCACTGTCGCACCTGTCGAAGAATACAGAACGAATGAAGCATTGCTCAACTTTGAGTCCTTGCTCAGACTAGATGCAATGAACCTGCGAAATTATCTTCAAGAAACTCAAGGGGGCCTGCAACACGTTGGGCGAGGCGTGGGAGGTGTATCTAATAATAAGGTGCATCGCCTCCCAAATCTTTTTCTACAAAACATATTTCAATGTACGTCTCTTAAATGGGCTCCCTTCATGTGAAATTGCCAATTTCCATTATTGGCCATTACACACTAGCACTGGTGCCAGAAGGAAGTAAAAGTAATCACGCATGCCTTAAGAATTTAGCAGTGAGCAAAAAAAAAATTGCTTTGGTGCAACCAATATTGTGTTGGATCCAGCATTTTCAATTTTAGAAGAACAGAAAAGTACTCCGTTGAATTTATCAATATTTTTGTACATAGTTCAAGTCTGTGCGCACCTAGACAGCGGCGTACCTCCTTTGAGAACCGCACCCGGAAAATTGCAACCGCATTATAAACGGTACAATGCACAATAAGCGGTATGCGTACATGCGGTTCTATGGGACAGTCGAAAAAGACCGCACACTACGACGTTATGTGGTCTGCAACGTCTCTTAGGAAAATTGGCAATTTCCATTATTGAACAAGTAAAGAAGGAAGTCAAAATAATCACGCATGCCTTAAGAATTTAGCAGTGGGCAAAAAAGAAAAAAAATTGCTTTGGTGCAACCAATATTGTGTTGGATCCAGTATTTTCAATTTTAGAAGAACAGAAAAGTACTCCGTTGAATTTATCAATATTTTTGTACATAGTTCAAGTCCGTGCACACCTAGGTAGGAGAGGGGACTTGCAAGAAGGACAATATGAACACATACAAACACAACGAATAGAAAGGGGAAAAAAACGAACAACAACAAAAAAAAAGTGTCGGGACAAAGAATGATCAGGTATGGTCCAAATCGTAAGGAATATTCAACTAAAGTACGAATCAGTATACCCAACAGAACATCTACATTTTAAATGCAAGCAATAAACTTTTCCACAATCGTGGAGTTTGCAGTGGCACCTGGTCCACTGTAATATTGGAAAGGGGACAAAACAAGTACATGCATACAAAGATGCAACTTGCATGTGCTGGCTTATGGCCGTGTAATATATGCTTACCGAGTATATAACTAAGTCATGTTGGTATTGTGAACACAATATTCCGAATTTGCCATCATAAAATCAGGATGAACTAAGTTTCAGACTTCTTTTATATCTGATAATTTGCTACATATGCTGTAGAGAAAAGAGTGAATGGCCGTACACAGGCTGCCCAGCTTACCTCGGGGTTGAGAAAGTCCAGGTAAGACGAAGAGCCTGGCCAGCACCAGCCCTCAAAGTCGCCACCATCCTTGTTCTTGACGTAGTAGCCACGGTCAGTGGCCTCCGAGTGGATGTGGTAGCCAGACTCGCGCTTGATGTGTGGGTCGATGATGGTGATCATGCGGCGGCCCTTGGCTGTCAGGTTGCGGATCATCTGCTCTGGCTGGGAGAACTGAAAAGAAGTTAAATCAATCAATCAATCAATCAATCAAGTTTATAGACTCCTATAATATATGGCCACGCTGTATACTGTACCCTATCTCGGTCGCCACGGTCATTGTTATGCTCGACACCACAACAAAGGTACCAAGCTTTAATGCCCACTTGTACCTATAAATAACAGCAGCTAAGAAACGCAAAAGTAATAAGAAATGCTGTAGCACTGAGCTCCAGATAAGATTTAACCTTTGGGTGAATTGCATTTTATATCTGCTGAGCTCATTCAACACAAAAGTGACGTCAGCAGGACCGTTGGTTCTGACAAAGGCAAGCCTGGGAATCCTTTGTGTGTGTGTGCATGCTGTCTGCACATATGTACAGTCCTCACGGATTGAAATGAGACATCAAATTTTTTTAGCGTAATGACTGGTATCTGCAATAGGTACCAGTGAGATTAGCACATCACCTCACTATGAATTTGGCTGCTAAAGTCTCTGATGCAAGTTGGCTCTGATGCAAGGGCTACGGTGAAAATTACGTCGATACATGAATTGAGGGACTGAAGGCCGTGGAAACAAAAGTACCATATTTTCTTGCATATAACCTGCACCAAAAAATGCAAAAATCTGCTTAAAAAGTGGGGGTACGAGTTATATGCAGCAGGGGTTATATGCATATTTTTTCTTTTCTTTTTGTAGAGTTAAAGTCAGGGGTGCGGGTTATATGCGAGCAAATATGGTATGTGCATTACTTAGCCCTAAATTGTCACGTTTCAATCCGTGAGCACTGTAGAAACGTGTGCTAATTAGCGGTATAGAAGCTGAATCGCGTTTTTACCTTGAATGGATCCCATGTGAAATACTTCTTGCCATCTGTGTGTTCAATGTCCAGCCACAGTGCGTCGTAGGGGATGTTGTGCTCGTCAAAACCAGCATCCACGCTGCGGACATCGTCTTGGTCATTGTAGTTCCATCGGCTCTGGTGGTATGCCACTGAGAACATCTGCACCCAAGAGAGCCAAAGTTATTTTTTTCGGGCACTTAGATTGCGTTGTCAGTGTAATCGTTTAGATACTGTGTAAATAAGAGACCACAGATGCCAAAACAAGAATTTCCCAAAAATTGATTTTTTTGGCTATTTTTGCGATTTGATCCCCACGTCCCCCCTTAAAACCAGTGTTACAGTAAAAGCTCGTTAATTCGACACCCGTTAATTCGGAAATTCGGATAATTCGGACGGCTCTATTGGTCCCGGCCGAAGTGCATGTTAATCTATGGGACCAAACCTTCGTTAATTCGTCAGAATTGGGCTCCGCGCCGCTTAATTCGGACAAATGTTGACGGCTGCCGCTACACAAAAGTGTGGTAAGGCAGCGCTGGCACCACTGGAGCGAAACCGAAACCTGAGTGACATCGCCATCGTCATCAACTAGTGAGGGCGATCGCAGCGTCACCGAACGTCGGCGTCTTCTTTCTTCGCTCCACTGCGCCATAGAGTTTCCTACAATACTTACTAGAGGGAACTCTGGCGCTAGTGTCTATGGGAGCTGCAACGTATGACGCTTCAGCCAGCATGGGAATGATGGGTAGTACACAAATTTGTCTAAACTTTGTTCTTTCGGCTCCGTTTGGCTCCGCGTCGGCTGCATCCGCTTTGTCGCAAAACAAAGTTCAGCAAAAGTCAGCAGTTTTACTTCACCACTTTAACTTTTTTAGACTCACCAAATCAAACGTGGTCACGAAATTCACAACGGTCTATTCTTTTATCCAAAATGAACGCCAAAACACAGCAATAAACAAAGCCGCAAGTGCGTTTGAAGCCGCAAGCACGAAGACTAGGCAAATTTGTGTACTACCCATCATTCCCATGGTAGCTGAACGATCGCAGCGCCACAGTCCCCTCTAGTTAATTTTAGGAAACTCTATGCACTGCGCCTCCGATGCCATTTTCCCTTGTGTCGTGTCCAAGACCTCATGGTCATGTCGGCACCGTCTCTTCTTGCGGAGTTCTCTTTTTTTCCCTGTTGTGACCGTGTTTACATGTGAGGCCCGAGCATGCGGCAGTAGCTGACGATGGCATCGGCGAGGTGTCAGCCGAGTCCACCGACGATGACTGCCCGACCTTCGATGCTGTCCTTCCCTCAGATATGACCCTTCAGGACTACATCGCGATTGATGATTGTGTGGCCACGACTGGTCTCCTGCCCCATCAAGAAGTTATTAATGATGTCGTGAACTCATCGCACCTCACGGGAAGTCTCGGAGGCTCTTTTGATATTAGAGGACGTTTGCCTGAGCACTTCCGACAGTTTGCGTGCTGTTGGCCATTTGGAAGAGTTAAGAATATTGTAATCTGCGCAAAAACGCAGACGACCATTACAAAATACTTCAGCAAATAAAGGTATGCTTCTCCAACTTGATTTTAATGTTGTTTTTCCTGTTCATTCGTTAATTCGGCATTCAGTTAATTCGGACATTTTTTCCGGTCCCGTGAAATCCGAATTAACGAGCTTTTACTGTAACAAGGTTCACAAGCAACCAAAATAAGCCAGTTAAAACCTCACCGGTGGTAGTGGTGTGGATCCAGTGAGGGACTTGTACTGACGCATGACATCCTTGGGCCCTGGACCCAGCAAGAAGAATGTGTCGATGAGGCCATTCTCGGAGAACCAGTGAGTCTCCCGGTGATTGGGTGGCGGGCTGCGCTTCACGAAGTCCACGACTGATGACAGCACACCCTGGAGTTTTCGAAAAGCATTCCAGCATTTGTTAATTGCAGAATGTGGCAGTACAGTAGCGAAATGGGCGAGCTGGTACGTCTGCATCTTTACACACAGCGCAAAGGAAATAGAAATACAGAAGATGTTACGACAAAACACAAGCGCTTGTGTTTCGTCGTTTCTTCTTCGGTGTCTTATTTCCTTCAGTGTAAAGATGCAAGTGACAGAACCTTAATTCTGGTGTCAACGCAAGCCAGTGAGGTGTACGGGCCATCGCATGCAACATTCTTGCAGAATACCACAAGCAACATTTCGAACAGGAGATTCCCTGTCGAGTTGCCAGCCTTGTGCTAGCTTTTCTTATACCTCCAAGGGGTCAAGAACCACAAAATGAAAGCCCACACAGCACCATTAAAGGTAGTGTGATGGGCAAAGCAATATGTTTCTGGGACCAATCATTTGCTGAGTCCTTTGAATTTACAAGAACCTTGAAAAATGACATCCCTAAATAAACTCACTCAGAGAAACAGCTATCTTTGATGGTGTTTTCAATGTAAAATATTTTTAGACTAAACATAATAAAACAAAGGCAAGAACTTCTAACCATGGTCTACAATATCTGGCAAGTTTGCACTGTCATCAGTGCAAGCTCCTCAATACTGTCACGATGATCAGTATTAAAAATATGAAATATGTCAGACATAATATATATTCATTTCTTGTTTCAATCAGCAGTGTAGCCTATTACAGGAACAAAGCACTCCTAAAACATATTAGAACCCAAGTTCGACAAGATCATCAATATCCCTGGAACAATGCTCAGTCCTGGAATAAGCTAAATTTATGTTCAGCTTACTGATGAGAACTGTAAGTTCTGTTCAGAAGATGTTCAGTCTATATGAATCCAATGACTACATGAGAAGTGTGGCAATTCATTAGTTCTGCTAAATTGTGTTGAGCGCCAGATAAGGCAACGAAAATTCCACAATCCTGCTTGTCTGCTTGAGATAAAACGTTTTTAATAGGGTGCATTTTCTGCTCATAATAACTATCCTTAATGACCTTCTACTGAATGAAGTATATAAATGCACAGCCAACAATCAAGAGTGATTTGTTCCTGGCCTTTTTCAAAAAGCACAATTTGGTGTTGCACTCTGTTTCAACATGCCAAAATGCAGCTTAACAAGTGCATATCACTGCAAGTGGTGCTCGGACCACAAGCATATGGACGTAAAACACAATGTTAACATTAGACGTGAAGCAATATATCCTGAAAGAGTGCCTCCAGTGTCTTAATGTTGCACATCGTTTTCATAGCTTCAAATCTTTGAAAAGCAATTCAATATTCTTATGAGACAAACAAGACCTCCGAAAGTGCTGAACCAAACTCAAACTTTCATGCCACACACACTGCACAGTACTTGCAATCAAGAGAATGTCAGAAACCAACCTGCGTGTTTTGACATTGGGAAATGAAGTCCTTGTGTTCCTTCTGTTATGAACAAACCCATTCTTCAAAACACATTTTTACCGAATTCATTCAGCATTGCCAACTGATAAAAATTGTAAGGCTCACTAAAGCCGTATAAATACATCCTAGTAAGGCATCCCAGAAAAAACCTCATGGCAAACCATACGGATACTTTAAAATCTTACACTTGTAATGGTGCTACTAGAATGCGTGGCAAACTGTAGATACTGTAAAAGCTAGCCTCTTAAGGGGGGACACTGCTCTTAAAAATTTTTCTTTATTTCTTGACCAATTTTGATGAAACTTGACAACTTTATGTATATTTGTGTGCTGATTTCAAATATTCAATTACTTTTCTAGTACAATGTGTAGTTTTTAAAATACAGAATATTTCTTGTGCCTATTGGGGAGCAAAATTATTTCTAAACTGAGTGCAATACAAAGTAATTCGGCATATCACAATAATCTGCAATCGGAACTGTCTACAGTGCAACAAAAATAGATGTTCTGAACCAATTTGAACAAAAGTTATGGTATGTTGAAGATTCGCGAGTGAGTCAATTTTAAGCTGGAATTTCACTTGTGAATGTTGAAGATACCATAACTTTTGTTCTAATGGCGTTAGAACATCCATTTTTGTTGCATTGCACACAGTTCTGATTCCAGATTATCATGATTTGCCGATTTACTTTGTAACTAACTCAGTTTAGAAAAAATTTTGCTCCCCAAAAGACACATGAAATATTTTGTATTTTAAAAACTGCACATCATACTAAAAAAGTAATTACATATTTAAAATTAGCACTGAAATATACATAAACTCAGGAAGTTTCATTAAAATCGATCAAGAAATAAACTTTTTTTTCAAGTGCCATGTCCCCCCTTAAGGGTGCAGTTATTGTGTAAATGTGTGCACCTCATTAGATGTGAAATTTATGCCATTAAAGGCGAGATCTGTCAAGAGAGCACTTAACAGTCTTGTATTCGTTTCAGTTCTGTAGGCTTGTGCGAATATCACGTTCTTGGTTCGAAGCGAAGTCGAAGCGCGTGGTAATTAGTATTATAAATTACACTGAAGCGAATACGAATACACTCTAACCTCGATATAATGATTTAATGGTTATAACGAAGTAAATGAAGAATAGTATTGTCATAAATACAGTGTTAAAATAAATGTTTATAACAAATTTTCGGATATAACGAAGTTATTTTTGTGGCAGCTGTGACTTCGTTATAACGAGGTTTGAGTGTAGTAGCAGGGTGCAAGTTATATGCAGTAAAATACGTTAAATTTAAAAATTTGCCATACTTAGCTTCCATAACACACTATCAAACTTAAAAAAAAAATCGAGGTGCCGGTAATACGCATACTTAATGAACTGCGGCTTTGCGGCAGTGCGAATTTCCCCTGAATGTGTTTCACGGCATAGTGGCTGCTCGCTGCTGTGGAATGATCTTTTCAGGCGGATTACATAGGGTAAAGTACGTCTATTTGTTCATTTCGAATACTACGAAATTTCAGAAATCTTAAATTCGTGCCGAAGAGAATTCGAATACTGCAATATTCGTATAAATGTTCGAATTGCTCGAATATTTGCACAGGCCTGCTGCTGTGGAGTTACTGTTCAAAGGGAGTCAATAGCACGGGGTAAATGGGAAGAAACTAATGCACTAACTAAATATCAGAGGTTCTGGTGTAGCTTCACAATAGTTAAAAGATAGAGGGAGACACAGCTGGGTGTGTTTACCGTGCCATGGTCACCATCCTGAAAGAGACAACAGTGGTCCATTTCAAAACCCTGCCCATATGGGCATAAAACAATGCACATATGAAATTTAGCTGCTTGTGCATAAGGCTAGATTTTTATTGATGATCTTATTTCATTCAACTCTTCACATTTCAAACAAAAGGTCGCAGACCTCGGCAATTTTCATTAACGTTAGTGGCCCTGTAATTTCCAACTCTGACATGTAAAAGGAGGTGGTTGAAGGCTTACTGACCTGCTTAGAGTTTGGCTCAATGTCCACCCAAGTCTCCGCTGCATTTAGCCACAGCACACCCACAGTCCTTGTTTCACTGCACGAACGCAGACATTTGTCAGTTTTTAAACTTGTGCGCAAGATCAACCGGACGCTGTGATCATTAATTCAGTGTAGACAGATAAATTATTCTTTCTGTATTCTACTGTCATGAATATCAGCATCATAGGATAATTATAACTATTAGAAGAGAAAATGAAGTTTAATGTCTCATCATGGTACATCATAAAACAGCGCATGCACGCACGCACACGCGCACACACACACACACACACACACACATATCACAGCAGATCATCACATGATGCAACATATGCATATATAGGCTACAAACTCATATATAGGCTACAAACTAGGGGTGTGCGAATATTCGAAATTTCAAATATTTTTCTAATAGTGTTTGCTATTCGATTCGATTCGCACTAGAATTTTACTATTCGAACTTCCCAAAAACAAATACAGTCAACGTCCGATTGAAAGTGACTTCAGATTTTCAATACGCTTCACCTCATCACACCCCGGTATCGCGGCAAACCTGTCTTTCAAGTTCCGTTACGGTTGAACTTTGCAAAGACACAGTCAACGACCGATTGGAAGTGGTCCCTAGATTTTCAATATGCTTCACCTCATCGCACCCCGGTTTGCGGCAAAGCTGCCTTTCAGGCTCTGCTACGGTCGCAAATGTACTAACTCAAGAAAACGCTGGTTCCAACATGGAGATGAAAGATGTGGCAGAGGTGGGGGCTCAATTAATGCTGTTTTGGACCTAAAATTTGGGCAGGAAGACCGAAAAATCGGAAGCCGAAGCTTTTTAGCATTGAAAATTTCAGATGTTCTTATATATCGACATCTACGAGGCGGATCTGGAACTCCGAACTTAAAGGGAGCACACCCTTGTCCACCACAGAAGTTGAAAGAGGAGGAGAGGCTGAGGAAATGGCATCTTTGCCTATCACGTGTGAAGTGTTGTCGGCAACACTTTGGTTGCACCAAATCATGTACATAAATATAATTCGGCCCCTACATTGCCTCATTCTTGATAAGACAACTATGAAACACCACCCCACCAGTGCTTCATCAACCTAGGAAAAAGAAACACTTTCATGTTGCTATCTTATAAAAATATACTGAGGAATCCTCTCTAACGTTTTTTTTCTGCAATTTCGCTTCGAAGTATTCGAAAAATATTCAATTCGATTCGCACTCACACTTCAGTATTCGAATTCACTTCGCACCCAAAATTTTGCTATTCGCACAGCTCTACTAGGGGTGTGCGAATATTCGAAATTTCGAATATTTTTCGAATAGTGTTTGCTATTCAATTTGATTCGCATTGGAATTTTACTATTCGAACTATTCGAACTTCCCAAAAACAAATACAGTCAACGTCCGACTGAAAGTGACCCCTTCAGATTTTTGATATGCTTCACCTCATTACACTTTCGTATTGCGGCAAAGCTGCCTTTCAAGCTCCGTTGCGGTCCAACTTTGTCAAGACAGTCAACGTCCGATTGAAAGTGGTCCCTAGATTTTCAATATGCTTCACCTCATCACTCCCAGGTATTGCGGCAAAGCTGTCTTTCAAGCTCCGTTAAGGTCGAACTTTGCCAAGACACAGTCAACGTCCGATTGGAAGTGGTCCCTAGATTTTCAATATGCTTCACCCCATTACACTCCGGTTTTGCGGCAAAGCTGCCTTTCAAGCTCTGCTACGGTCGCAAATGTATTACATCAAGAAAACGCTGGTTCCAACATGGCGATGAAAGATGTGGCAGAGGTGGGGGTCAATTAATGCTGTTTTGGACTTGAAATTTGGGCAGGAAGGCCGAAAAATCGGAAGCTGAAGCTATTTTGCCTCCAAAATTTCAGATGTTCTTATATATCGACGTGTACGAGGCAGATTTGAAACTCCGGACTAGAAGGGAGCACACCCTTGTCCGCCACATCAGTTGGGCTTCCACAGAACTTGAAAGAGGAGGAGAGGCTGAGGAAATGGCATCTTTGCCTATCACGTGTGTAAAGTGTTGTCGGCAACACTTTGGTTGCACCAAATCATGTACATAAATAGAATTCGGCCTCTACATTGCCTCATTCTTGATAAGACAACTATGAAACACCACCCCACCAGTGCTTCATCAACCTAGCGAAAAGAAATACTTTCATGTTGCTATTTCATAAGAAGATGCTTAAGAACCCGCTCTAACTTTTTTTTTTGCAATTTCGCTTCGATGTATTCGAAAAATATTCGATTCGATTCGCACTCACGTTTCAATATTCGAATTCGCTTCGCACCCAAAATTTTGCTATTCGCACAGCTCTACTACACGCGAACGATGTCACAGCAGCTAAGCCACCATGGAAAGTAGATTACAATATGCAAATAAGAAACGTGCATACCTGTGAGCCAGCATCAGGGGCACGCTGCCATAGAGAGCCATGACACTGTCCACCTCATATTCAAAGACGTCCAGGTTGTACATCCGTACAGGGTCTGACGAGCCACTGAAACGATTTCAATTCATCAGTACACCCTTACATAACAAGCTGCTGTAGTTCACACTGTGGCGATTCAGTTCTTAGCGCTCCACATGACTGCACAGCACTGCATACGTGGTGTGCAGACTGCATCTGACTGCACAAAATTAAGGTGCAATGCAACTGTATTATTATGCGCAACCCCTGATGCTGTTACGCACTCGTGGGCTCGGTGTTTCCTACACTGTTTCACAAGAAGTATGAAAGACCAAAACTATCACAGTTAAATGACTCGTGTCACACCTGAAAGTAAGCAAACAAGCAAGCAAATGCTGTAAAACAATAAAACAGGACTTACACAGTGGAGCGAAGGGCGAAGGAGTCTGCGTGCTCGGGCAGCCCATAGACGTGGTCAAAGCCCTCAAACGTGAAGTCAAGACCGACAGACATGGGGCCTGTCACAATGAGTGCAAGTGTTCGCAGCTGTAGAAATACACTTATCCATTGTGCAATACTACATAGCTTAACTGTGCAATGGAAGTACAGGTACAGTACCGAAAATTATGAACCACATAATGGCATCTGACAAAAGCCGTGCATTGGCTCTGCATACAAGAGGAAATCCAACGCACCTAACAAGACTTTCATTCCATGTGGCACACTTTAATTAACCACACGTCATCATACCGGAAATTTATGTAATAAGTGAATGTGGCCATAAAAGGCAATGCACTGATGATTAAAAACATTGCTGCACAAATTCACTCGCATTACTGTGAAAACCGAAACATAGGTTTAAATTTTTTTCAGAAAAATGCGATGAGAGGTCAATATGTATTGGTTCCTGTCTATATACTGGTCATTGGCGGAAAAATACGGTTTTGGTACTAGTAAGTGTGTGTTGTTGGCCTGTATGATTCAGGTCTTACCTATATTCTTGTTTTTATGGTACCCTTAGAATGCAGCCTGCATGATCACTCGTTATGAAGTTGAAAAAGGCACTGCACTGCCAATAAAAAAAGTACGCTCTCAGTCTAAAATACATAACACAACCACTCCACAGGGAGATGCATGCATGGAATTTTGAATATAATGTGCCGAGTATTGTTGAATGCCGATGATCTATGTCTAGGTGTTTCATGAAGAGAAAAGCCAAACACTAGCACCAAGAAAATTGAACAGAACTTGCTCATACCATGCTTTTTAGAATCTGTGTGTCCCTTAAATGTCTCCTCCCAGGCACCTTCCATGTCATCATCAGCTTTGAGGCTGTCCTCCTTTTCAGCCTACGATATTCAACGATTACAGTTAACATCACAACCAAGCCCAGGAAGAATGCTAATGCAGCTAGGTAAGAGCAGAATAATGATGCAGCAGTTCAAGCTTAGCCTGGAAAATCATGCTGCAAATTGACGGACCCACCTGCACTGCCCAATGGCATAGGAATCTGGTAACATAACCAGATTATCAGTCGGAACTACTCAGAAACAAGAAGTGCACAAGCAATGTGCTGGCTTAATTTACGAAGAAATGAAGAGCCTAGTCTATATCAGCGCCAAGGAAAGCCTGTGAATGTTGCTAATTTGTCTGTGAAATTACAATGCTAGAGAAATCTACTGAGTGTGAGTGTTTTTCAGAGTGCTAGGGATGTATGTTCAGTGGGCCATCGCAGGGGAAAATTTAATCTTTTGAGAAGACAAGATGCCTAGATTAGGAGAAGGCAGTGAATGCACTCAAGAACTGTACAATGGCAAAACAAAGCTGATGGGTCATGATCCCAAGCTTTCCTCATGTGAACTTCCACTGAACTAGCTGATCAATGCATACTCAAACAGGCATGCTTTCACATCACTAAGTGGTAGCTAGCTTCGTAACTCGAGGCTTTAACACCAGCCCTGCCTTGCTTCACATAGCTGCAAGTTCCGAAAATGCAAGCAGTGCAATGAATTGACAGCGGCGTCCTTAACACAATAAAAAACTAAATCTGGCAGAGCAACGAGCAACTTACTCTTGCAGGCTCTTGGAAGACTTCAAGGAAAACAGATCAAGTCATGGCAACACTGAGAAAGTCACTCCAAGTGCCTCAGCGAAGTGTGCAATAAAAAAAATGTCGAGCCTTTTGACACAACACAATGACGTGAAACATTGCGACCGAAGAATAGCCAGAAGGTGTAGCAGTGACAGGTAATGTTGATTGTTGACACTCCTTTCCTGGACGACAACTTCAGACTTTCCCAGAATGACTGAAGGCGCGTGGATTTTGGCAAATTCATCAAGAACAATGATCAATGCAAGTACAGCCAAACCACAGCTATAGTTAATTATGGGTGACAAAGTAAATCTAGCCATTGCAAATTCTTCTTTTCAACCCCCAATCAGAGCCTATGCTTATAACAAATGTGCAATATAACCAAGGCGTATCTGTGCAAGACAAAACATCTTTGTAATGAGTGTGAAAGTTCAAGGGGGAAGACCATAAAATACAGGGGTAAGCGCAGTTAAGCTCCACGTTCAACTTTCGTGCTGTAGAGATTATGTACCTTCAACTAGCCCAATCAGACAAAGTACCAAGTTATAACAATGTAAGATTACAACACTCAGGCCATCACACACAAATCTCACTATTGTGCAGTGCAGAGAGTTTCATTACTTGCAATAGCAGCCATTTATAGTCCACATTCCATTGACAACAATGTCACATTATCAAAAGAGAGGGGGGACTCCTGACAAAGCGATAATTTTTGCTGACCAAGCTTCGTGGTAATAATTTCTGGTATGACTGAGATTAGAAGATGCCTCAAAATTATTTTTTCAATGAAATTAATAGAATTTTGTTGACAGTTGTATCAATAACATCATAAACTTTTATGTCCACTGCTGCTACGAAGCTTGAGCAGCAAAAATTGTAGATTTTCCTTCAAATCACCTATGTGTAACGATCTATGCAAAATTTACGATGCAACAACACACACTTTCATCCAAAAGGCATAAATATCCAGAAAAAGAAGTGCACTGCACAGGATGAGAAAAAAAAGAATCTTCTGTTGCATCATAAATTTTGTAAGAACTTCATGCCTGTACAGGGTCGACCACATCTAAGCTGAACACCTCATTAGTATTCAAACCGGTAAAACTAGAACGTTTCTTATACTTCACGAGTGCAATGCCTGTTATCATGGTGTCGACAAACACAGTAATGATTTTCCGAATTATGTATTAAACAACAGCTTTAATGAGGTCTTGAATACTAATGAGGTGTTCAGCTTAAATGCGGACGACTCTGTACGTGAAGTAAGACCGAAAGTCGAGCTAGTTGGTACAAATTCATCTTGAAAAGCTATTAGCGCACCTCTCGTCTTTAAAAGGAAAGCCGCTCACGCACTTAGCAATGCATTCTGCGCAGTGTGTATGCGAAGCACGCTTCTCTGACACGGTCACCTTATTTAAGCACCGTGATCGCACCACGCGAGAACTGGCAGAGGCTTATCACATACACATCAGGGGATCATCTTGCATCAGTCACCCGTCAGTAACGATTTCTAACAAAGAAGTTTCGCTCCTAAAGGAAAGGGGTTAACGATAGGTATGGAGAGATAGTGCCTTGGTTTGCACCGTTGACCGTGCGCATGTGCCGCGGGTGACGTAGTCCGAGTATATATGTTTTCTTCTGGCCTAATAAAGCCTTCAGTTGATAGTTAGCGCTGGTGTTGTTACCTCCCTCTATGTCCCTGTCTTTTTTTGCGCTAATAGCTTTTCAAGATGAATCTGTACATGAAGTTCTTACAGGAAACTTAGACAATATCGTGAGATGCAAAACAGAGTGAAAATATAGAGGACTGGCAGAGCAAGACATCAAGTGCCACCACTGTAACTGTTTCCTCCTTTTCAGCACATGCAATAATGTATGTATCGTCCAGTCTTCTGTCTTCGTCCACTTTTTTCCACTCATTACTTTCATAAAGAACAAAAGCCAAACTTGCCCAAGTTACAGCATCAGTACAAGGCGTATGGGTGTGCTCTTCAAGTGTAGCCTAACTGCATCTTTTACAACATGGCTATATGCATTTGCTCATATTAAAATCACAGAGCATTTAGTCTTAGATCCACATGTTGCTCAAACTTTTCTGGGTTGCTTTTAGAATGAGAGGACAATACACACCATCAAACATCCACAGCATCAAAAAGATTTTTGGTAATGACAAACATGCATACTAAATTAAACTTATAAGACAGCTTTGCAGTAACATTAGGTTAACGATGTGCACTGGTGCTGATATTTATCACAGCTACTTTTAGTGGCTCAAGACTGCTACAAACATCACAGAAACATTTGACAACACTAACAGTTTACACAAAGAGATGCATATGAGGTGCAAAAGTTGGGGAGAATAATAGAAAGAAAAACAGTTTACTGCATTGCATTGAAGACAAACATAAAAAGGATATGTACACAGACAAATGTTTAAATAAACGCACCCACACATAAAAGAACATGGTAATGTCAGAGTAACTGAAGTAAATACAGAGGTTATGAAATGTAACTTTCATAGTCAAGTGTTAATGAAGAAAAAAATAATAACAACATGCAATTAGCCTCTGAACTTTTATGAAATCTAGTATGCAGGCTTCTCACCTGACTCCTAAACAGAGCTCACGCAAACTCTATGACCAACACGTACTTCATCAACAAGAGCTGCGCCTCACCTTATCAGGTTCCACGTCAGCAGTATCTTCAGTCTGCTCAGACGCACCCTTGCCAATTTGTTTGTCACTGTGATTCTCACCATTCTGATCGGCATATTCATCAAATGGCTCTTTGGCCTGTTCACTGGATTGCTTCTGTACACTGGATTGCTTCTGTACCTTATCAGAGTGCACAGTATCTGCGACTGGCCCGTCGTCAAGCAAATCATCCGGCACATCGTCTCTAGGCCCTGGTATGCGAGGAATCTGTCGACAGAAATCACCTTCTACCGTATTAATTGCACACAGCTGGAAGCACGCATTATTCTAGTTTCAAAGGGAAATCAATAACTTACAGCCGAATCTTCATATTCGTCATCATCCTAAAAATATAGTGCAGAAAATTCCAATTACAGAACACGTAAAACAACTTGTGGTGTTCTTAGCTTAACAGATATATGCAGTCGGTAGTGCACAGAGACTTTAGTAACACTTGGTTAATCCTAACTGGGAAAGGGCACATTTCTTTTTCGAACACATATTTCAGGCTAACAGTGTCACGAATGCCTTTCGTAAACATCACATCAAGTTGTCCAGATCTGCTCTACAGCATGCATAAACAGTAACATAACATGAAACAAGCAGCTAGCTGCCAGTTCCAGATCACTGGAATGACACTAGACACATTTACAGATGAGCAGTCCTTGGTATTACCTATTTTATGTGGTGTACCAGTACAAAGCATCTTAGTAATACCAATGTGCCTTGGTATTTGGTGTTACCCATTATATGTGGCGTCACAGAACAAAGTGTCTTGGTATTTGGTATTACCCATTATACGTGGTGTCACAGAACAAACTGTCTTGGTATTTGGTATTACCCGTTATACGTGGTGTCGCAGTACAAAGTGTCTTGGCATTACAAATGTGTCTTGGTATTTGGTATTACCAATTATGCGGAGTACAAGAATGAATTGCCTCCCAGCATAAGGTAAGACAGACAGTTCAGAAAAGCATGCCGTAAAGGAGGCACATATTCAGTAATGTATACATACTGTACAACGAATTACAATTGACAAAACAAGTACAAAACGCCACCCTGTACTGCACGTCCCGAGCAAATCGTCTAATCACCGCTCTTGGAACAGTTCTACTTCACACCCTCAAACAATCCTGTCAGAGGCCACAGAGCTCTTCAAATCAGCGTAGAATATTTTTACTTTTCTTTTTTGCTTTTGCAAGATCTCATCAAGTAACTAAAATTTCAACTTTGATGTGTTCAAAAGACTGAAATTTCTCAGTTTAAATGTTAATGAACAACTGTGTGAGCAGGTTTCACAAGCAAGTGGTGCTGAACCTGAAAGCCTCAAATACTACAATCTGCCATCAACTTACTAAAGTGCTAACTACAAACTTTATTTAGCTTACCAAGTTATCTGTACCAAGGAAATCAAGAGGAAGATTTATACAGGTGCAATAAACTCGGCAAAGAAGTTTCAACAGAATATTAAAAGTGACGCAAAATCGAGCAAGAAATAGGAAACGGTTTTGAAATATGCAAAGAGTGCCTAGAGAAACTGTCTCTCAAGTGTGTCACACAAGCGAGTGCAAAAAATGCCACACATTCCTCTGCCACACTACATTTGAGGCTGCAGTTATTTTAGACGTTTCACATATGTAGGAAAATGTCTACCTGCCTAGTGACAAGAGTTATTGCAATCTTAGAGTGCACTCCTGTTCAATAACATGCAGCCCGATACAATCCCTGATGCTTATGAGAGAACACTTGCACGAAACAATACACTTGAAACTCATGCAAGAATGAGTTATTGCAAGACAACAAATGGGTTACAACAAAAAAAAGAGTTTTTGAAACAAAACACAGTCCATGATGAGCAAAGGATGTTAGATTCAAAGCAAGGACTTCTATAAAGTTACTGCACCAGGTGAACATCTCTACAATAAAATGACGTGAATAATGAATTCCTTTTGTTCCAACCATAGCGCGAGCGTTACGGTACACAGCCTTTACAACAAAGCAACCTCTATAACAAAGTATTTTGATTCTCCCGAGCACCTTGTCATAAAGAAGATCATTTGACTGTATGTATAAAGTATATTAAAAATGCCCCATGCTTGCCAGATGCCAGGTTAATGAGCAAAGATGAACCTTCACTACCAGACACATTAAAACAAAGCAAATGTGTTTCTTGGTAAGCATAGAGACAGTGGATACCCCAAAAAAGAAAAGATAAAACTTCACCAGTTATCAAGAACACGAAAGGGACAGCTAAGAGAACCACTAAATAAGTATTGTACCAGCAGACTTCGTTTAATACTATATTTCCATGTCTTTTGCATGTATGTCAATTGCTAGCATCAAATTATGATCAAACTTCCTCATCCTTGAACCTGAGGCACAAAGTGTAATGTCAATGATGCGGATATAACACCACAGAGCACTTGTGTGTGTATCTCTGCCATTTGCACAGGAATGTCGACAGCAGCTGGCTGGTCTGGATTACATTGCTGAATTCTGACTGCATTGTGTTCCTCTATATGTATACACATTTAAACAATTAACCTGCACTTAAAGGAGTACTGACACGATTTTGAAGTGCAGCAAAACGGACGTCTTTGGTTTCCTTGGCATGTAGTGTTAACGCTCTCCCCACACCGCATCCGGGAAACACCTATAAATATTTAAGTTTGATTTTAAAGTTTTCATCTCCCAGCATCTGCAAGGCAGCTTCACCGCATGGAGAGCCCTATGACGTTTCAAGTCAGCTCACTTGGTTTGCGAAGTCTGGGTTCTGCATGCAGCCTAAATCACAGAAATCGCTGTCGGAGGCACTGGACGACAGTTCACTCATCATGAACCACGTTCGACTGACAGCAAAGGACAGCAGGTGCATATTTCGTGGGTTGCAGTCTGCCCGTGACGTCACGGGCAGACTTGACACGTCACTATCAAGCCGCCCTCTCGAAACCGAAACCGAAACTGCTGGTTGAAAGAAGCGGTATTAAAAATATATGCAATGCATCCCCAGGCACCACGACACTCATTTTAGGGTTCTCGACACCCGTGCTTTCATTTAGAGCAACAACCCGAAAAATTTTAAAAGTCATGTCAGTACTCCTTTAACAGATACTCCCACTCTATGACATAACCGCTGTGAGAATTTTAAGTCAGTATTGCCAGCCTCGAATGTTTTTTATGCTTCCTTTACCACTTAACAACAGCTGCTAACAAACACACAGGCCCCAGGAATCTGAAGTGCAATTTACTATTCAAGCATAAGCTAACGTCTATCATCTAAGTTCCTAGAAGCCAGTTGTTCAACAAGCCCCAACAGATATGTTAACAGAGCAGAACGAAGACAAGGGCAGGTGTAAAGACAAATTAGCATAAGAGTTTTCAGTTTTGACTCAATAAGGACAAGCACATTTCTGCTGAAAAGAGACAAAGCCTGTTGTAACTTGTGAACAGTATAAATATTATGCACAGAAACAAATAACAATGCTGACAGTAACAAAAGTATATGGACAAATTGTTTACACAAGAAATCTTTAGCCCAGCACATGGCCTCCACTTTCACAGAATGAAGAAAAAAAAAGAATGTTTCAACATACTAACGTATTCATAGTACTTTTCTGAATCCTAAGACAGAAAGAAAGAAATACTGCTTAGACAGTGAAAAGATGAAAGATTTCCCCTAAATCTCACTAAAGCATTGTTGCAGAACAGTGAAAAGCAGCATGCAAAACAAACTGCTAAAGAGTATAAGCAATACTAACATCAACATAATCTTCATCACCCTGAAAAGAAGAAAGAACAACTTGATTCTAGTCACTGTGCCATAATCACACAACAAAACTGAGCTTGCAGCACAAGAGTATGAAGTCAGGCTGGTCAAAGATGTGCTAACAAAACACAGCAGTGAAAACAAAGGTTACGAAATTCAAGGGTTTTAAAGACGTTGAAAACAGCATACTTGTACTCAAGGGCTTTACAAGAGCTTCAAGCACTGCTACAAACACTGTATGTATGCTTAGAATATGCTGGGTCAACCACATTTAGGAGAAACATTTCGTTATTCAACCTGGTATAACTGCAAGATTTTCTTCTGAGGGACATGTGTCTTTTGTGCCTCCAAATATAATGGTGTCGGTAAACGTAAGAATACTTTAGAGAATATTAAGCAAGGATTACCTGTTGTGAGCTCTAGAGGTGTTTCCCCTAAATATGGTAAACCCTTGAATCATGAAAGAAAATATTGCTTTAGTCAACACATTTCAAAGCAAACTACACTCATTATATTATACAATAGGAATTAAATGGATACTAGACCCTTTTGCTAACAGCAACTTTTAACAGCCTTTTCATACACACTAATAGCCAACACTCAGTACCACAAACACACACTTAAGTAAATTGCTTCATCCAAGAGAATTACAACTCCATGTTCTCTTTTAACAGACACACTTGTCACAGTTTACAGTCAATACTATCACAATCCGTTAAACATGGAGCTGAACTTTCTTTAATGCTACATAATGTCATGCTAAACTACATAGACAAATGCCTCGAAACAGATGCTTTAAACGCTGTAATCACAACTTTTATTGAGTTTAATCACATACTCATAAAAATGTCCTTGTACTACATTCTTTAACTTAATGATCTCAATACTTTAGCCAGTCATTACAACCAAAAGCATTCCTTGTTGCAAGAAGTTCACAGGTCAAACTTGCTCATGGCCAAACTGGATGGACATAATAGACATTAAAACTAGAGCTGTGCGAATAGCAAAATATTGGGTGCGAAGCGAATTCGAATATTGAAGTGTGAGTGCGAATCGAATCGAATATTTTTCGAATATTTCTCTAATATTTCTTGAATAATTTTCTAATAATTCGAAGCAAAAGTGCAGAAAAAAAGTTAGAGAGGATTCCTAAGCATATTGTTATGAGATAGCAACATGAAAGTTTCTTTTCGCTATTTTGATGCAGCACTGGCGGGGTGGTGTTTCATAGTTGTCTTATCAAGAATGAGGCAATGTAGAAGCCGAACTGTATTTATGTACATGATTTGGTGCAACCAAAGTGTTGCCGACAACACTTTACACATGATAGGCAAATACGCCATTTCCTCAGCCTCTCCCCCTCTTTCAACTTCTGTGGACGCCCAACTGATGTGGCGGACAAGGGTGTGCTCCCTTCAAGTCCGAAGTTCCAAATCTGCCTCGTAGACGTCAATATATAAGAACATCTGAAATTTTAGATGCTAAAAAGCTTCGGCTTCCGATCTTTCGGACTTCCTGCCCAAATTTCATGCCCAAAACAGCATTGAGCCCCTCCCCCTCTGCCACATTTTTCATCTCCATGTTGGAACCATCATTTTCTTTAGTTAATACATTTGGCGAACGTAGCGGAGCTTGAAAGGCAGCTTTGCCACAATACGGGGGTGTGATGAGGTGAAGCATATTGAACATCTAGGGACCACTTTCAATTGGACGTTGACTGTATTTGTTTTTCGGAAGTTCGAATAGTTCGAATAGTAAAATTCCAGTGCGAATCGAATCGAATAGCAAACACTATTAGAAAAATATTCGAAATTTCGAATATTCGCACACCCTTAATTAAAACCCTTCCATCAATCCACTGCCACTATCCCGAACAAAAGCAGTAAAGAGAGGCTTTAACAGACACCAAGTAGAAGTCTAGAAGTCTTGTCACTGTAACTGAATATAATAGCCAACAACCTCAACCACTCTAGGTGACAATTTGTCACTGCTCCATTTCGAAGGAGAAGCCAACAGAAATCATGGCCTCTAAGCTAAAAACACATGCCGTATGCTTTTACAGAACTTTAAGAGGCTGTAAACATGTACTTCAAAGAACTCTCGGACAGTGACAGCCATAGAGCTTGTTGCTAAAATTACTAGAGGGAACTATGACACTGCAATTGTTCAGCTGTTATGCGAATGAACGTAGCACATGGATTTGTCTAATCTTCATTCTTGCAATGTTATTTATCGCAAATTATCTTTCGGAAATTACAAGTGCTCGCAGATCTTTGAACACAGTAAGACAATTGGTCAATGCACTCAGGGTGTCTACCGAGTTGACATTTCTAAATTCCCTGAGTTTTCCAGGTTTCCCCTGAGTGTTTTTGCTGAAATTCCCTGAGTGAAACAGAAGTTTGTTTCATGTCAAGATGGGTAGAGACCATATCGCTCGGTGATGTCACTTTCTAATACGCATTTTAGAAAATGAAAACGACTTAATCCGACTTAATTCAGGTACATAATGGGGGGGGGGGGGGGTACAAAGGCTGAAGCCAACGCTCAGCAGTGCATTTTGGTGGGTCACGCATATTTACAACAGCCCAGAGGGGATTATGGCGGTGCCTAAGAAGCCTTCGTTGGAAATGTGCATAGGGAAGCAGGTAGTGATGCAGAACTATCGATGGTACTATCGATACTATCGATAGCTGAGTCACTATCGAACTATCGATGGTAAAAGATACTATCGATAGCGCTATCGATAGTTTAAAATCAACAGCGCGAACTCATTGCAGAATAAACTTGGTTTCCCACGCGCGTGGTACATAGTAGAGCCGGAGGAGCAAACTGAAGAGCAAGAAAGTTGACATGCTTGTGTTCTTCACCAGAGTGCTTCGCTGACACATGATCATAAAGTCAAACTATTCAGCTGTAGCGGAAAGAAGCTGTTACAAGAAGCTGTTACAGTTTTATATTGCATTTTATGATTTCAAAGTAAAAAAAATGATCAAGAACAAAGTTTGGTAATTGTAAGATGTAACTGGTTGCTTTTAAATATGAATTTGTTGATGGACATATGCCGCCATTTTCATTTCACTGCGCAAATAATTTCTTTCGCCAAAATTTTGCTCAAATTAAGCGAAGCTGAGAGTACGCTATCGCGAATATTTTGCCAATTTGGCCAGCCAGCAACAGCATCGTTATTCGCACCATTATGGATAGTTTGTCGCATGGTTATGACGGTGAAGAATGCCGCAGCAAGACTGGGAAATACGAAGCTCTTTATTTGGTCGAACTTGTGCCCAGAAAATCAAAAATCAGAATACGAGCGATACACGCTGCGCACTGATAGAGTCGAGAACAGTCGCCGGCCGTCGAGTAATCTGATAACCGGTGGAACGCTTCGTCTTTTATACATCAGTCATCAAACCTTCCAGCGTTATCGCTGGTGCTCGCGTAAGCTTTCGAATAAACTTGAATATTCGCTACCGGCGCGTAATCTTCAAATGTCAAACAATCGCGAAGCTTCCCAAACATCGCGGCGCGGTCTGCGTCAAATGCTGCCGACAGTCTGTGGGTGAAACCTGAATACATCAAAACAAAGCAATAAACACGCGTGGCACTAACATCGCTAGTAATATTACCGATGGTACTACTGATTCGACTATCGATAGTTTATCGATAGTAGTGCTATCGATAGTTTGTTTACACTATCGATAGTTTCACAGAAACTATCGATACTATCGATAGTCAATTTACCGATAGTTCTGCATCACTAGAAGCAGGAAAGGGTAGAGCAATGAGAGGTAGAGAGCAGGGACAAGATTCTCTTTACCCCTTTTGGACAGTGGCAGGCAAAGCAACCTGACAAAGGCGGCAAACTCGACAAGCAAGCCTGACAAAGGAGGTGGACGACAGGCACTGAAGGGAGGGAGGGGCAATCGCCGCTACTCCCCCCCCGCCCCCGGATCTGCCACTGCTATGGCTTCAACGGAAGTTTTGCACTTAGAGCACAACACCTACAAAGGTATGAGCCGTCTGCTGATCCCCACTAAAGATACCGCGGCGCACGCGACCACGCCCCCTGGTACAAAATACGCACTTCCTGTCGGACTCACGCAGCCAGACCCCCCCCCCCCCTTCCCAACGTGCCCATCGCGCGAATGAGACGGTCGGCTCGTTTCATCTCTGCTTAAGCCCCGTTCGTCGGCAGCGCTCGCGCACTTTCACTCGCACATGGAGCATGCGCCGCGCGGGGTGATGTAATCGCGATTTGGACTTGATAGGGAAGATCATGGCGAAGGCAAAAAATTCGCGTCGGAGTGTCTATATAATTGCTATCGCAAAAAAAAAAAAAGCTATATAGCTGCGGGCTAAGATCGCATGAAAGCACGGCAACAGCCTGAATTACGGCACATCCGATTATGGTGGAAACGTTACTGTTTTCCGACATCGCGCGCCGAATCGAGCATGTGGGACCCGTGCCGGTGTCGCGAATTTCGGTCGCCGCTATGCCATGGCTCTGAAAAGTTTTGTAATTCGGCTTTGTAGCAAACACCAACGTGGTGTGGCTGGTAACTGCCAGCTGCAGCCCCAAAAAAATTCAGTCGACTGCCTAAAACTTGTTTCAGCAGTGCCCTCATCGGGAAAAAAAAAGAAATAAGCTTTCACTTGCTGTGAATGGGCCCGTTAGTTACGCTAGCTCTCGCCTGGAAATTTATTATATTCTTCACGGAGTCCTAAATAGCATCTTTGAAGCTCGGGATCAGAGCGAGTTAGCTCTCCGATAACAGCCAACAAGCGTCTTTTTTCTCGCCGATCGGGATGGCTTGCCAGATACGAGCCTTGTCGAAGACATCCGCTTCCTGCGCGATCGCGATCGCTTGCAAGATAACTCAAGCTCGTTACATCTACTGCTACCGCTTCTACAACTAATCATGCTTGTTACTTGACACGCGGCGATAACAAAAACACCATATCGGGCGCTAACGCACAGCACGCGCGAGAAAGATTACAGAACTACACCGCGTACTCCCAGAACATACTGACAACATTGCGCGATACGATGTGTCGTGGTTCGCGGTTCCCGCATGCCACGCATTAGCCGGATTCTCTCCCACTTCACCGCTCCGAAGGCGATGACAGCATCAAGGTGGACCACTTCCCCGCAGCCGCAGCGGCCGTTTGATTTGAAAAATGCGTTCACAAAATATCGAGCAAGCGCTACCGCGACTTTCGTCGCCTTTCAATAAAGATACTGTGGATTTTCCCTGAAGGGAGCACAATTTCCCTGAGTTTTCCCTGAGAATTTCCAGACTACCCAAAATCCCTGAGAATTCCCGGTTTTCCCGGTCGGTAGACACCCTGCAGCACATGTGTAATCATAATGAATTATGGCATATATGATGCATTAAGTTTGTTTAGTATGACCAATCTGAAAATCACAAAGCTATTTGAAGCTATAAAGATTAAGTTTAGGCATATCCATGTACTGCCAATGATTCACCTGCTAGGTAAACTGCCCTGTCATCCTCAATTGTACTAAAAGTCAAAATGCCTACTTCAGCCCAAGAAAAGTGTCACCACCACTCAGTGTCAAGAATGATCGCCATATCACACATTTCCATCAGCAATTGGAGAATAGCCAAACAACTTTGTACACATGTCCATGCTGGCCGCAAGTAGTACTGCCAAAACAGCATTGAATGAAGCAGTGATAGCAATCACACAGAAGCACATCACAAGCACTGACTTCAACATTCTATCAATGCCAACAGCATTTGACTAAAAGCACCAAGGCATCAAGAGTTGCCTGTCTGTACAGAGTGAAGCACATAGTTACAATAATACATAATTTGTGGGGTTTTATGAGCCAAAACCATGATTGTGAGGCATGCTGTAGTAGAGGGTTCTGGAAAGTTCAACCATCTGGTGTTCTTTAGTGAGCACCGACATCACACGGTACACAGGATAGTTACAATAAATAAAAAAACATTTTACAATGGTTCATTGCTGATCATATCTCTCAGAAAATAACAAAAAGAAGACAATGATATTAAGGTTTATGTGCCAACACCTGCAGCCAGAGCATGTTAATCATTCAATTAAATGTTGATGTTTCATCATATGCAGTGAATAGCCTAAACCTTGTGAGCTTATGGATGTCATTTATGTGTGCAAGCTTACACATGTTCATTTTTGCACACTACCTTTTCTCCTAAGCTTGGTGAACCATCTACACTAAAACAACTTTTACCGAGTGCCATCGTTTCCACAGGCAATTATATATGAACCTTACAATGAAAACATAACAGTAATTACACTTCCAGAAAATTTCCGCTGGTACAAAAGGTATGACCACTCCATGACCACATTCACATCTCTCAGAACATGCAAGAAAGGTATGTTAATGTTTAGCTTTGGGTGTCACCTTCTACAATTGCATGCCAAACAATTTGCTTACGCACTGACATTTCATCAAGTAAAGCCTATGCCTTTTGTACCTATCTGTGCTTCAGAGTATTCGAACCTCACAACACAACGCTGCACAGTGTCCCCATCCAAGCAATCACAACTCAACTCCAAAAATCTGCACATCTTCACTACATCACAAAACCTGACACCGCTTACCATGTAGCCAAGTCGATTCACAATGTACACGCGAAGACTTCCAAGGTGATATTTAATCAGCTGCGGCAAGCTCAAAATGCTGTGCAGCCCACTGTGAAGCAAGGCAAAGGCTGAACTTACAGGCTCAGATTCCTAAAATTTTTTTTTTTTGTGAAAGAAAGTGAGAGAGAAAAAAAAAGAATGAGGCAGCAGGTAGCATTCATTAACAGCGGTAGCATGCATAAATGAAGGGAGAGCACAGTGTTTATGCATGGTGGCTCGTGCAGACGAAATTCGTGGCAAGCATTGCAAAGCCATGTCAAAGCTTTGCAAAAGGCGCAAAAGCAGAAAAAAAAAGCAAAGCATGCAAACACAGACGCGAGAGAAAACAAGACAATACAAACACTGACTGTCAAATGAAAGGACACACTGCAGACGAAAAGAAAGTCGACACAAAAACTTATCTACCCATGTGCAGGTATGCTAGCACCATCTGTCAATCCAGCACAAATGGAGGTCTGTGTGAGAGTTTACCGTTCAGGCATTTGATTTCTTCCATGTGCAAGTTAATTGAAGGCTGTCATGCACATGTGCTTCCACTACTATTGATATGCCAGGCCTCAGCAGTGGGAACGCATACGCAAGCAAGCCTTCCATTAACTTATATCAAGAAGAAACTACTTTTTATCAACAGTGCATCTTTTCATTTGACAGTCCGCATTTGTACTGTCTTGTTTTCAGTTGCGTCTGCGTTTGCATGCCTTCTTCCTTTATGATGATTCTTTACCAACTAGCTCAGATTTTTGTCTTATGGAAGCAAAAGCTCAGCAGAGGTACTTCCATGAGTCCAGATAAGCTTCATTTGCATTACTGAATGTTACACAGCTCAGGATGAGAAAAGTGTGCAGGGCTCACACCATTCACACTATGGAAAGTTCAACTTTCATACAAAGGTGTCGCACATGGCAGCCTGTTATGCTCGATATTGCATTTGGGTGCAGCACAAATGAATGGACAGTACAGGTCGACTGCAGCGACACCAGACCAGTGATGTCTTCAGTGACCCTGTTTTAAGATATTCAGATACAGTACAAATTGAGCATGCAGCATATGTCACCTGCAACGATGGTTCAAGGTACTACACATTAAATGGAACGAACCTAGTTGTGCTACCTGTCCAAACACGGGCAAAATAACTAGTGAATGAAATAGGCAATGCTAGAAAATATTGGCCTTGCAGACAATTATGGACACGACTATGGCTTTGACTGAGAAGACCATGTTATTCAATTATTAAATTATAGTCTTTAATGTCCCAATGCAACAAACAGGTCATGAGAGAAACATGTTAATGAGGACCGTAAGTCTTTGTGGTCCTTTGCGAGACAGACACCAGACTTCCACAACATATCCAATATAGCAGAGATTGTCTAGGCCTCTCCTAAGCTTTCCTTACTCCATGGTGTCCAACATGAATCTCCAGCATTAACTTTGCACGGCAACTCTGATTTTCTCAATTCCTCAGCGTCTATATAAAGGAACTGTTCATTTTGTGTATTTCAACTAGCCGGCATTCTCATGTAAAAAGAGTGATAAATGCCGATTTTCAGCTTGCATCTTCCTTCCTTTGTTACCAAGAGCACTCAAAATCCCCGAGCCACGTGCCACAGCCACTGACACGTCTTGGCGGGTCATTATTCAAACATCATCGACAGCTGCTTCTGATTGTGCTGTAGTACTTTCAAGAAATATCACTAATGTTATGCTGCCGCATGTGGTATTAAAGTGTGCTACCATATGCTACCTTTGCATGAAATTTGATAAGCTAAAGCCAGTGGTTTGGCCAAGAAAGATTTTCATATGTTTCGTCATGAAGAATGCAACATTCAGTGCAACATGATTTTCCCAAGCCAAAGTAAACATTTGTATTAACACAACTTGTTCAACCAAGTGAAGAACTGTATGACATTTTACAGTGCCTCTTGAAAAAAAAAAAAAAAAAATTCCTACCTCATTTTGGTTGTCTCCAGCAGGTTCTCCAGCATCATTTCTAAAGGAGAGAAAAAAATGTTGGAATGTTGCAAGAAAGACACATATTTTGGCAATGCACCAATACAGCATTAAGTTTACACATCCCAAACACCGTGCACAGAGATGCATTCTGAGGAAATTCTGCAGTGCCAACAAAGATAAGCATTGTGTCTTGCTTTTCATGTGTCTTTTCGAACTTGTTTGTCTGCACTGCAGAATTTCCTCAGAATGAACCAACCAGCCATTTCCAAGATTCAGGAGTATTCCATTCTACAATGCTCACTTAAGGGGAGACACTGGTCTCGAAACGAAAAGTTCGTCCTTTTCGGGACATTTTAGTGCTGCCGGGGTGCTTTGAAAGCCGATTTTATCGCGTTTCCCGACCGAATTTAGCATTAGCAATTTGAGAGTAGGTGCTCAGAAGTACAAACGCCTCGAAAATAAGCTTTGCGAAAAATCGATTTTTTGACCATTTTTGACCGTTCCAAGACCCGCGTCTCCCCTTAAAACACAAGAGGCCTGTAAACAGGTTTGGGTGCTGCAAACTGACAAATGTGGCACATAGATTGCATGCTGACAAACACGTCTACAAGGAAGTATAGCACTACAATGTTCACGACAACAACTGAAAATTGAAAAAGCAGCTAGTAGAAAAAAGGCAGCGTCATCGATTACAGCACACAACTTCAGCAAATTATTCAATGCAGAATGCTTGAACCAGCCACCAGAAGTTCACAGAGCAAGAAAGAATATAAAAAGATGGGAGGCAAGGCTTGTGACTTGAACATGACTGAGAATCTCAGCTCAAGTATGGGAGGAATGTCAACTGTGGGCACTTCTCCAAGCAAACAGACAGTATCGATGTTAGCAGTGAGGCTCAAATAAGTACAATAGAATCTGATGTATAAAAATATCAAGGGGTCACGAAAAATATTCTTTTCAGACAGAATTCATATCAGCAAAAAACAGGAAAAACTAGTATGCCAACTTAGTACGCTACTAGAATGGTTCTCCCCACAACTCTGCTTCACCACCCGTGGCTCCGCTTCACCACCCACCACTTACGAGAGACCACCCAGCGCTCCGATTGATTCCGTGGAAATGTGCACCTGAGAAATCAACAGAAACTGTGTGTACGCAATGCCAGCGAGCCGTGCCTTTCACGACCTGGTTATGTAAAACGGAGTCTGAACAGGTGGCCTTGTGTTTTTAATGATTGCCAACTCCAGTGTCAGCGCTAGAACATGAGCGCGCTTGCTTCAGTTTCCTATATGCGTCACAGATGCCAGAAATGTGTGGTCATAAATTAAATGTGGATGTGTGTCAAAAACGGGAACTTTGAAAAAATGAAATTATGAAACTTAATATCCCCCCCTCCCCTCACCCTACAACAAAATGTCCACCACTAAAAAATTCTGGGGTGAGCCCTGACTACTAGTATGCCTATATTGCAACAAATATAGTTTCTCAGGGCTGCAGCAACATCACAGGCAGACACACTAACGTCAGTGATCATACTGGTACTCAGAATTACACACACGTGCAAGTGTGTGCAGTTAACCATTTCACTGTCACTGAAGTACCGATACATTCTTGCATTTCCCCCCGCAGTGTCACTGACGTGCTGGTACGTTCTTGTGCGTTAAAAATTCGCCCTTAAGCGCAAAGCTGGAGTGAGTTAGCGTGAATCTGCTTGTTGCGCCACCTGTCAAATCTTTCTAGAAGCATGCATTTTTGCCCCTCACTGTGTTGGGACGCGTATTCCTCTGAAGAGTACGAACCGACTGCACCCACCCTTCTTTGCGCTGGGGGGCATGGTTGCTACGCACGCGCTACTCTCTCGGGCTGAGTGACCATGTGGCACGCATGCAATTATGGGTACAAGGGTTGCCATGGGTCTGCAGTTTTTTTTTTTTGTATTCTGTTCGCGTGTCTGCTACGGTGCGTCAGGTTCAGAGGTGCATGCCTTCGCCTCTCCAATAGACCGAAACACGACTTGATCGCTGCTTCCACTCGCTTGCCGCAGCCTCATTTGCAGCTATAAGCAGCAAACGAGGTTATTTTATCCCCTTTCTATGCCTAACTGTCATCTTGACCTCACAACGTACCATGTCTCTGCATTTAAAGATTTCCCGATATCCCCGAAACCAAGCCAACACTGGGGGGTGTGTCACGGAAAGAAACACCCGGCAGTGACAGGGTTAAAGGACCCCTGACACCGAATTTGGAAACTCGAGATGCTTGTGTTGTTTGATAGTCCTGCATGAGGGGGGCACTTCTGACCGATTATGAGTGACGAGCGTTGCCTTTAAGATATTTTAATTTGGTTTTAAAGTAAGCCTGAGTGCTCATCTGAATTTTGAACTCCTATCAACATAACCACTAGTATGACGTAGACGTAGGCCCCTTGTGACGTTGCAGAGGTAAAGCAAGTGTTGTCGACGTCACAGACAGAAATATGCGCGGTGCACGGTATATTGCGAAACATGTTTGCTCTTTGCTCCTCCCACCTTCTCCTTCTTCGGTACGTGTCGGCAGGCAGCGTGAGCTCTCCGTGTGTGTGTTCTCCAACTGGCAGTTCAACAAGCCAGTCACCCAATACTGAGCGCACGACATCACGCGTGCCCCGAGGCGCGACCGCCGCGGCGCGGCGCTAGTTTCTTATCCTCTTTCGGCGCGCGTTTTGAACCTACACTAAAAATGACCATAATTAACGCTGCTAGGATTAATTAGACATCACGCTGGAGGATTTACGGTGTCATTCCGTGATTACAAGACATAGACCTACTTATTACAACATAAATGTCACAAACTAAAAATCGGCTGTCAGGGGCCCTTTAAGGGAGAAAATTTGCTGTGCCTGTGACAGCTAGCAGCCCCTTCCCAAACTTGGTACATTTTTCTGCATGACACGAGTGTACTGTGGTAAAAATGACTTGATAATCGTATTGCACGCGATGGATCAAGGCCAGAAAATTTTAGAACTGCTGTCCTTTCTTATTAAAGCATCACTGCACTCCTCTGGCAGCACACGTTCACGTCTGCGGGGCAGTGTACAACAGTTGTCCATTTCACCACTACTGCCCAATGCCTAGAATTCCAACCGGTATAACAGCCCAGTTTCTCAAAAGCAACAACCAGGAGAATGAATCTAGACTATAGGCTCATTGGCACCGCGTATGTTTGTATTGAACGTTGCAGGGTGAAAATTATTTCACAACAACCGTACTCTAGCAAACAGTAGGCTAATGGGCTTTGGCCACTACCACAGACACACAGACAACGAACTTTATTGGATCCTGACGAGTTACTGACCCCCTAATGGGAAGTCGTAACTGCTGGCCACTACCACAGAAAAAATTTCTATTACCCCAGAATTTGTAGGTACCACGACCGTACCACCGAGATTCTACTGTAATAGCACAATACCTAAGCGATGCTTGACAACTTAATGTGCTTAACCAATATTTTCAATAGCACTTGGCAAGAGGCCCTTCCAGAAATATGTTAGAGAATATCAATTTTAGTTAGGCAATTAAAGTGACGCAACAGATTTGGATAAACGAAAGAAGATGAATTTTTGGCGCTCGTTTTTCTTTGCTAGACACAACATTAATTAGAACTTACAGACAAGAGAGCCAAAGAAAGTATAAGGGATGTTCTTTGTAGTAATGTAAATGTGAAGAAAGTAAAGTGGACGACAAGATACTAACTTCCCGCCGGCAGGGACCGAACCTGCGACCTTCGAATAACTCGTACGATGCTCTACCACCGACCTTGGCTTTCATGTCTGTTAGTTCTAATTAATGTTGCTTCTAAAAGATTTTGGATGTCATTCCGAAAGGACTTCTGAAGAATTTCCCAATTCCACAAACACAGTCGCGAACTATATAGTACCTCAAACCTGGAACTAGAATTCCAGAGGGCAGTCTAAAAGCCTTGGACAGTGAGAGTGGCCATAGACTTACGAGCCTGGAAAGGAGGAACAACAAAGCACGAGGCTTTCACAACGACAGTGAAGTAATATTTAAGTTTTATTGAAAATGATCCACTTTGCAGCTTTTTTTACTCTGGGATCTCTTTAAAGTTCTTTTGTAGGTTGTAATTGTGGGTGCAGGTTATATGCAAATGCTAGTTATACGAGATGAGATACGATATAGACCATGAAGAAAATACCCCTGGCAGAATCTACCTCAAAGCGCAACAGTTGTCAAGTTAATGCAATCAGATTTCAAGCAATGTTGTAGCACCATTACACATCATGCAGATGCTATGTATTCGCTTTGAACTCAAGACCCTGCGCCCTCCAGCAGTGCAAAGCCGCCACCCCTTTGTCTGTGCGTGTGTGTGTGTCAAGGGGGGGGGGGGCGAGACTGCAGTGTCTGTTTATGAGCAGTGTGCTGGAGCCAGGCTCCACTTTTGCGATTCCCCTACAGACACGCTGTGCCATCTAGCGGTGATAACACAAACTACTACCTTTATTTTTTTGCTCAAATGGCCTCCAAGACGTGTACAATGCTAATGCATGCTTACATTGACAACTGAGTAAATCTGCCCACCACCAAAAAAAGTTTCTAAAATTTTTTTTAACTGCACAGTGACAAAGAAACTAAACTGTTGTTACTAGGCACCGTCGAGTCATTGTTAACTCCTGGTAATGCAATGAGTGTACAAACACAATCAAGATATATTTAGTACAATTTTTTTAAGCTCACCTAAACAGATAGCTCCAAAGTCGCTGAAGTATGTTGAGAATCCTACCCGCAATTAAAGAAAAGTTCTATTCATTACTAATCACAAGTCCAAATAAAAAAAAAAAAGCTCGCAGCAGCATGAAAACTCAGGAACAGTGCCTGTGGTTGGCAGGAAGGAGACATGGCATAAGGTTGCGACATTAGAATAGAGAAAGCAGAACAGATGCCTACGAAGATGAAGTTATTAAAAACAATGTTTCAGCTACCGCACATAGCCCTACGTATATTTTTGCATCTCACTGCTCTAGCAGTATACCCAGCTGGGTTTGGTCATTAAGCATCAATGCAGAAAAATGACAAGGAGGTTGTATATAAAAGGAAGACACACAGTGCTGTGCTGCCGACCGTTTTAGGAGTCACTAGCCCGAGTCCAGAGAAAGTTTTAACTGATAATAATGATTGCAGGGGTTCTATGTGCTAAAATTTCCTTCGTTCCTTTGCTTTATATGTGCCCTCACTCAGTTTCTTGCTTTTTTTTTTGTTTATGTCACTTTATTTTCTGCTGTGTTCTACTTCTTTTTTGGATAACACTTAAGATGCTCAATGCAGACCCTGAATTCAGGATTCATGTCTGTATACAATTCAGTGTATATTGTATGAATGAAATAAACTGAAACTGAGACGAGATGAGGCACGGCACAGTGGGCGAACTCCGTATTAATTTTGACTGCCTAGGGTTCTTTAGCGTGCACATAAATCTAGGTACACGGGTGTTCCCTGCATTTCACGCTCATTGAAGCGTCGCCACAGTGGCGAGGTATCGAAACTGTGCCCCTGGGCTCAGCAATACGAGACCTTACATGCTAAGCCACCACGGCAGGTGTCAACCGAAACAAGGGTGGCCACGAAAAGCTTGGTTTATTAACAGCCATCTTGTCAAATCACTAGACGAGTGGCCTTTTTTTTTTTACGGTTAAATGGCAATACCATGAAATTGAGCTTATGTTCTGCTTTACAGCTTAATAAAATTGCCAGTATATCACCACTGCAAATGAAGAAGGCCTTAAAAAAGAAGCAATGTTTCAGGCTTGAAGAAGTAAAAAAAATAGTCTGCTTCGAATTATCTATTTCGTCAGCCCCTGGTACATCAAACTGCTTGCTCACAACATGTGCAGTTGCTCACACGACTGGCTAAACAAAGGGTTCTTTTTTATGTAGCCTGGTTAATGTATTCTTTTGTTAACAGGTCATAAAGAAGTGAAAAGTAGCAAACCCTTAGGTATGATGAACGTGAGTACTACTAAAATACCAAGAGGCAAACATTTTACAAAGGTCAGTAACTCCTCGCTCCCCCTCCTTGGTATATACATTATACAAAGGTCAAAATTATGTTACGAGCGTATTCCCTCAAATGTCAAGACTCGGTAACGTATTGAAATCACAATGAAACAATGTAAGCAGTGTCGATAGGATTGTGATGGCCTATTGAACAGATGTAGATGCATTCAGGGTTAACTTTATGCAATTGATAAAGCAGGTACTAGTTAATGAAGGAACTTAAAACAAATTATTGGAGATGGACGTTCTAAGAAAAACTTCAGGCATGCTTGTGTTTTTACCTACACTCCTAAGGACAATAACTTACAATGATTGTTCGAAGCACAGGCAATTTTAAATTTGAACAAACGGCAGTTCCAAATAAAAGAAACCAGCAAGAAAAGCTTAAAACTGCTGCTGCCAATGCCATAACATGGTAGAAGAACAGAGAAGAGGACAAGTTGGACACTATCCATTTATATTAGGCAGCACACAGGGTGAAAAATGCAACAGAAATAGAACAGGACTAGTGCTATCTTTTGACAAAATATCTGATTCCCACATCTACATGCTATTTTTAGGCCATGAATAGTATGCGCACTAGTATAAGCATGATACAGCATTGCGAACCAAAAGAGGCCAGCACCGAGCCTTCAAGGAAGGAAGCGCAAACAAGGAAATGCAAACATGAACTTTTCTTGTGAGGCAAAAGACATACTGAAGGGTGCTAACTGTTCTTAGAGTGTCACATAAATATCTAAAAAGTTTTTTTAGTGTGTTGTGCGACAAAAAAAAAATTTTTATTGTTGCGTGACACTCTAAAGATAGAGTGCACCCCTCAGGATAACTAGAGCAGAAGAAAACAGCATAAGTGGCTCTAAACTGCTGCCTTTCGATGCCATCATCAGTAATATGAATGACCAAAGCCACTTTGGAGTAGCTTCTGGAGCACCTGAAGCCCTCCTTTATAGCAGCAAATCAACCTTTTGGAGCAGTTACCAGTCACACATTTTCGAACACAAATATCTGTCTCTAAGCTGGAGCATTAATAGCATGTTTAACGAAATTATCTATGTACACGAACTCATTTTTACAATACCCTAGAAGATGAAATCAAATTACTGCACTTCATTTTCCTGCGGACAGCTCCAAGTTTCTTTATTTCTGTGACATCGGGCCGCCTAACACCTCACCGCAGTGCACTTCATGTTTGTAATTCAAATTCAGCGAGGCCTTTCCTGACGCTTTAGTTTCAGCACTGGAAGTGCAAGCTGCATAAATTTTCCCTGCAATTGGTTTACTATCAACTTCACGTGACATTGTCACATGGTATTGTCACTGGGTCATGTGACTCGCCCAACGCTGTGGCATTAGCCCCCGCCAACGGCGAGTTGTTTTCTTCCATAGCTTCATTAGGCTGGGTCCAGCAAAGAAAAGAGCCCGTCGGTCCATTCCCATTGTTTGGTCATGTGACTCTCACACAGTGTGATGTGCTCGAATTGGGCGAAGTTGATTTTGAGAGTGGGCCACCTAAATTTTTGGAGCGGGCCAAAGTCTATTTCAAACATGGGTCAACTTAATTTTCAAAGTAGGCAAAACGGTTGCAGCAGGCAACATTGTAGCATGTATGGTAGTTGGGCATGAACATTATAGTAAGCTGAATCCATCAAGAGGTGAAAACTGATTTATTTGTCATTGCCATTAGCTTAATCTGGGTAATTATACTGTCTGTTGAGTACACAGTTCTTGGACTTGATAAGAGATTTTTTTCAAAACAAGCACTCTCCTGTCCGTTCCCATGACCACACAAAATTACACTGGTAACTTAAATAAGTAAGCTCAGACCACTTATAACGTAACCGCTTACAGTGCAGTACCGGCTATAATGCGGTTTTTTCTGACTCCCGTTTACCTTCCCATAGAACTCCATGTATACGCATACTGCTTATTGTGCAGTCCCCCGAGATGAAAGACCGCTATAATGCGGCTGCCGGAACTTTCTCAGAGATGCGAGGGAGCGAGCGTGCTTCTCAGCGGAGATGCGCTGGCGGGGGAGAGAGCGGCGACGGTGTTACAAAGGAGGAGGGGACGCGGAACGAATGAACAAGGAGCGGGGGGACAAAAAAAAAAGGGGGGATGGCGGTGGGGGACAGCAGCCCGGCGCGGGTGCGTGGTGTGAGGAGGGGGAGCGGTTGCGGTGGCCGACGGAGAAGCCTTTGCCCCCTTGACATGCGCGCTTTGCCCCGGCCGCATGACATGCGCGCTCCGCTACGTACGGGCGCCCGCGTCCGCATCAAGAGCGCATTACCGCTATTTGTCTCCGTTGGGAAAATAGTTGCTTCGTCGTAGAGCGCAGATATCGCGCGTGCAACCTCGATTCCCCCGCAAGTAACAATGCTTTGAGACGCGATTGAGCTTTCGCCTTTGCCACCAACAGGCGGACTTACAAGCTTGAGAGACTTTTTCAGGATAGTTGCCGCGGCTGTTCTCCCGACCGCGAATCGAAACTGCGTTTCACGCGTGATGCCCTCGGTTTAGCTCACGAGTGCGATCTTTCTACGCCCGATATCCGTGTTGCCTAGGGCAAGCTTCTCGCGGCGGCATGCCAAGTTGCACACTAGGCCTAACGAGAGCTAGCTGCCATTTCGACGGCCTCGGACTACAGAAGTTGCGGTTTGGTGCCGAGTCAATGAAACATTTTGCAGTTGTTGCATTTAGAAAGGGTGACTTACATCTTTAACGAAAATGCGGGCGTGCGTGTGAAACACTGAGTGGTGGTTTGTGGTCGCCACCGCTTTCGACATAGCGCACGCGCAGTGTGCTACCGCGGCGACTTCCCGTGACGGCGTATTTTTTCCGCGTTCGTTATGTCGGCACCGCAGGTCCACGGACGCTAACCATTCAGCATTTCCAAATGTAAGCAGACGCAAACTTACGTCCCAGTCGCATGCCTCGATAGTCGGAATCGCGTGCCTACCCGTTGGTCATGTTTTGCACACGTGCAACCTTTCAAAAATGTTGTTTTGGTTATAGCGCGATACCGCTTATAGTGCGGATATTCGCGACTCCGGCGACTTACGTTATAAGCGGTCTATGCTGTATTTCGAGCACCTGCAGTTTTCTTTTTCTCTGAAAGATCGCTAAAAACCATGTGTTGGAACACACTCTGTAAATTACACTATTTGCTGAAACTCAGCACAATGCAGAAGGTTTCACCTCTTGGCACAGTTGAAATGCGATTGGCACAGCAATCACATCACTGCATCAGGCTGTTTCCAAGAATCCTGCAAAGTTGCACACACTACAACACTAGCATGTGGAAGTTCTTATATTGGACAAACTGGAAGGTGCACCAATATTAGACTCAATATCAGATCTAGCGTCACAATGTATCGCCTGTGATTGTTCAGCTTTTTTGATACAAAAATCCTTTCGAACTGCAGATGCCAAAATGCCCATGAAATTACTGAGGCCTTCCACATAAAAAGAATGGGAGTGGTCTCGTTCACTCAGCCATCAATTTCACAGACAGAGAATATAATCACCTCTGTATCTGTTCTTTATGATATTTTAGAGGATATGAAGTTTTTCTGCACACCTATATAATAATCATTTATATATGTTTCATCTGCTTCAAAATAAGATGCGAGTAGGTGGTCATGCTGTATATATTGCTTGTCTTGGTCCTTGTCTCGTTGCGCTCAAAAGCACAATTCCATACCCTCTCACGCAACTATCCATCTTTCTGAACTAGCACGTAACCAACGTAACCACACCAAACAAGCATGCCACTTACGAGGTTCCTCGTGGCCGGTAGTGTTCGAAGCGCAGAAGCCCACGGGCGTTGGCCACCATGACAAGCTGGCCGTTGGAGTAGACCTCGACCACAAGCGGAGTGGCACGCACTACGGCACGATGCTTCCCAAAAGTTACCGTGAAGGAGCTGTCGTCCTTGGTCTCCAGGTGGAGGCTGCAGTACAATATGAGAGATAATTCACTAATTTATGGATACCACTGCAAGAAGAAAGTCAAAGGAAAAATGTCCCTCCCACATGTCCATAATACAACACATCGATAGGCAAGAAATAGCAGGTAGAGTCATAGGCGTGTGTTCAAGAGGGGAGGGGGGCAGGAGGGGCTGGCTCACCTAATCATCTAAAGGAGGCACCAAGGCTGCCCCTTACCTTTAGTCAGTTGGACCTGTCCCGTCCTTGTTTAAAGGGGGAAGGAGCTTTCTGATATAAAGTGTTGCGTTATATAAGCTAGCATGATGAAAACTTTAGTGATTATGTATGTTCATGTGCTGATATCAACTATGAACTCAATTTTTATGCACAGTGCGCCACTAATTTTAAAATTAGTTAGTGAAAACATCATTTGATCGCATTTTTATTTAACTGACAGCCCAGGTATTGCCATATGGAATGTTATTCTGTTGTGCACGTGTTAAGGAGTGCAACTTATGTAGTTCTTGTGGTCCTAGAAGAAAAGCTATGAAGCTTCAAAGTCCCCACTTAAATGTCTGAGAAAATGCACTTTTCTTACTTCACCCTTTCTAAACATTTGTGAATTCTGAAAATACAAGTTGACACCCTTTGGTGCTCTCTAAACATTCAGCTTTTTAGCACAACAAAAATGATCAAATTTGAGTGTTTCAAGGCTGAGAAAAAGCTTGTCAGTAGATTGTAAGATAACCCCCCAAAAAATGAAAAACAAAATGAAAGAAAAAAAAACTGCTGGTCACTGATTTCATCACTGCTCGTCACTGACTAAAAGGCTGTTATGCCTAAAATAATGTTGTCAAAACCTGCAATGCCACAGCTAATTGATGCAGGAACTTCAAGTTGGCGTTGTCCCCTGCATTTTTATTTTACGCATTTTCTCACCTGCCAAGCATCTTCTCATCGCAATAGTTGTACTTTTGGTATTTTGAAAGGGTAAATTACTACAACGAGAGAAATCGTTTTTCCCCTCAGTGTCCTTGAATATGGCTGTTTGGACTTGGCGATACAACACATTAATAAATTGCAGTGCAAAAAGGCACAGGGACACAAGAAATGAAATGACAGATGAGCACTCTTCTGTCATCTCATTTCTTCTGTACCCATGCCTCTGCACTGCAGTTTACCAACATCTCTAAGAATGTTCAGCAACTAACAAATGAGGCAAAAGTATAATTACTCGGACTCCTGAATGGTCTCGAGGAGTGCCTCCTTTGGCTCGAAACGTGCGACAGCAGATTCTTTCTCGTTGAGTCGCATTCGGAGGACGCCTTCTTCGAGCGCAATCAGCTCCAATCGCAACACCACTCCATTCTTTGAGTTGATCACGTCGGCCTCCACTCTACTTGGTGACGTGGACTTGACTGTGGACAGCTGGACATTGTATGGGGACTCACCGGGCTTGGTGTTACGGTTACGCCTGCAACAACGTTTACAGCTTTTTTATAATCCCACACTACACAATATTACTACTACTACAGTAGCTTGCAAAACTACAGTTCAAACAACATTTTTGTGCTGCATGAAAATAAAAGCTGCCACTTAGAGGATTCCAAATGAAATCCGCAAATGCGGTGGCTGTAGTCAGCACAGCGTATACTGTCTTGTATTTTGTCCTTAGCTCTGTAAATAGCTTTAATTAAGATATTAGTCATTACACTTTCAATATTGTCACATTGTTGTGGCTCTGAAGGGTTCAGCACCCAAGCTGCAAAATAAAGCAAACTCAAGCGAACCAAGTAACACTCATTGTAAGGTGATAGCTGTGAGTATTATAATCATCAGTCATTGAAATCTTATCTACAGATCTAACACTTCTACTATCTATACTTGAGTCACAGCACATTTCAGCACAATCACTGGTGCTTGCGAATCTTCCAGAATGTGCTCCACTGTCCACACGATCCAATTAGAATGATCAAAAATATTAAAGGGTGTTCCTGTACATTCAGGTGTGGGCTGTATCAAGCAATAATGCGTGTAACACTCTTAGTCCGTGAAGTCGTCACAGTGAAAAAAAAAAAGTACACACACCAACTTATATTGGTCAAGTCCTTCTCCTCTTATACCCCATTAATTGTCTTTGTCTCTTTTATTGAAACTTTCTTCTCCCTCATATTTATATAGCTTCGATACTGCTATTACTCCGACATATGCAATGAACTCGTACTACTACTAAATAAGCAGAACATATCTTCCAGCAGACAATCTATATGAATCTAGGATGCGTGCATCAGTGTAGTTTTACGTTCCTACACGGTTGTGACATGTTCACTGCAAAAAGTCGCCACACATGTCACACAAATATTCTATGAAAAATGCCATGAAGATGTCAATGCACTACTAAGTTTCTAGGTCTTTCAGTTCATTATCGATATTATTTCTAAAGCAGCTGCTCCAGATGCTTATTTAATGACATTAAACATGACTGATTGGTGAAATCAATGGAGTAAGCTTGTTTGCCAATCATAAAAAGAAACGTAAGAAACAACAGGCCAATAAATGCCATTATAAAATTTAATATCTGTATTTTATGGTAAATTAAGTCAGCACACACGAGACGGGGCAAATCTGGGATCATTGGGAGAGACCTTTTTCCTGCAGTGGACATAAAATAGGCTGATAATGATGGTGATTTCAAAAATACTTGACATATGCAGCTGTAGCAGCTAACTTCCCATTTCAGCAGCAAAAGAGGTCGTGAGAGTGCACTATGAGGCAAGGGCCATCAAGTTTCATTGCCATTTATAAACTAGGGGTCTTCAAAAAACTAATTTTCTTTTTTTTTAAACCTAGGCCATGCCACAAATACGTGCAACCTTCAAACCTACTTGACTTCTTTTATTTTTTTTATGGGGCACAGTGGTATTATTAGAATTAGAGGATTCTTTTCACAAATTCTGCTGGTTCAACTTTTTCAAAAAAAAAAAAAACTCGGCCTTCTGATGCACGGGGAATACCTGTAGCGACCATCTACGCATATGCTGAGAGCTTTGGTTATTCAAGGGAGAAGAAAATATTCTACGAAGTATGCCGCTTTTTATGACATACAGTAACCGCAGATAAGTTGGCGGCGTCGAGCCCGAGCCGGTAGACTCTCACCAGAGGTCAAAGAACTATGGTCTTACGTTACACGTAGTTGCATTGACGGTACGCACAGGGCAGTGGCTAAATTGTTAATTCGTAGGCAACGACTGTCGGAGATGGATTTCAACATTTAGGTAGGCATGTCCGAGACTGTAGCAACTACTGCCTAGCCGGTGCAACGAGGGGGCGGCGTTTCGCGTAGAAGCGAAAAGTGCGGAAAAAGTTGCGACGCACTTACTTGCAGAAACCGCTGTCGTTGCAAGACTTGAAGTTGGACCTGTCGACCAGCGAGACGTGGCCCAGCACGACGAAGAGCACCACGAGCCTGAGCATAGCTCTCCTCCTGGTGAAGAGGTTAATAGCACCGGTGACGCCGAATCGACGATAGCTTAAGGCAGGCCCTTGCAAAGGCTACTCAAAGACACAGCGCTTCAGAAGACACGCTAAGCATTGAAGAGGTCGGGGCCCAACTACAGATGCCTGTCGTGTCAAGGATGCGTGTGCGTGGTACTACCGGTATTACATACAATCAATCACTGGGCAGGATCTTGGAGTAGAGGGAGCTAATGTCAGGTGGTGCCGTTATGATAACGTGTATATTGTTGCCGGTAGAAAACTGTAGCTCCTAGGTTAAGTAGCTAACATACGACTGCTACAATGAAACGAGAGAAGCGCAGGAAACGCGGAAGTTGGTTTGTAAGACACGTAACGCAAACGATATGCCACCTGATCAATATTTACGCAAAAATTTCACTTATGAAAAGAGCTAAAATTACTTACCGGTCGCACGTGGCCATTTTGATTTGATCGCCGCGACGCACTGCGGCCGTCGCTTTTAACAGTGACAATGGAAAATCGTGTCGAAAATGTCTTGCGGGGCTGAGTGCGAGACCTTTTCGGTTTGCTGTAGATGGACAACACCTTAGCGTTATCGCTTGCTTTTCTTTACCGGGATTGCCTTACAGGAAATATTTTTGTGTACTGCTGCAGAACTTTCCTTTGAGTAATGATCAGTCCCGTTGATAACGCACGCCGTTCGTTATCACGGAAGCATAGAATTTCTCGAAGTGCACATCTACTCACTAACAAAGGCTGTCTAATTATTTCTGTCCCACAACAATAATCATCTATAGATATTGCGTGCCAAATTTCCTTGCGTTATCGCCGCGTGGCACTTCGAGGCCCCGCTCAGTTTTCGAGAAAAGGAACGCAATTAAGGTGGCGTGTACCGAATGTGGGACAAAAAGACACCCTTGCTTACGCGTCTTGAAGTCGTGTGGCAGAAAGACTCGGCAAATACACGTACCTGTTTGGTTTACTCTCCTAGACAAAAAGGAGTATTTTGGTCGCATCTTTCGGTTCCACACTCTAAAACTGGTGTCATATGGTTTTTAGGCCTGATCCTGATCAAATTACTCAGCAGTGATTGGCTACCTTCTGCAGCTTGCTCAAAGAAGCCAATGATGATCAAGAAATTTGATATGGGTTAGGTCCGATCGCGATCAAAAGCGACCGCTGGACAACGGTGTATAAGAGGGAAAAAAAAGAGTATATGAGGCGTCTTTTCGCCACAATAACCGTTATCTGGTTTGCTCGCTTTTCCTTTCTTGAAAACTCGGCTCTTGCCATTTTGCTATATCAAGTCACGCTCATAACGTGCACGCCGTTAATTTGATCGTGACGTGGAAGTGCCGGGACCGCGCGGTAATAACGCGAGCAGGCGTTAAATGGCGATTATAGTTGCACGGCATAAATACCAATTTATCTTGGAAGTACGCCCCAAATATTAGAGTTTTGCTTAGAATGCAAATCTCGAGGGCTTGAACTTTAACGCCGCGTGACTTCCCGGCAGTGGCGTAGCCAGAGGGGGGGGGGGGGGGCACACACCGGGCCCGTCCCCCCCCCCCCCCCGCGATTTTTTTTTTTTTTTGCCATGGCATACACAGCACAAAATGATGTCCCTGCCCTGCCCCCACTTCAGATCATGGAGGTGCCCGCCCGAAAAAAATTTCTGCCTACGCCCCTGCTTCCCGGTGACGGACGGCGTACGGATATCAGCGTGGCATATATGACACTCCAGGGGTGTCAAGTTCCGCCATATTCTCAAATTTCAAGCCAGTAGGAGAGGCTGTCGCAGCTCTCTGGGCCAATCAGGGATGACAAATGGCGGAATTTGACAGTGTCCAGAAGAAGTTCTTTCTTTGTTCTGGAGAAAGGAAACGCAATCCCAAGTACTCCCGTTTGCCTTGGAGAGTTGAGTGTGCCTTGCGTGCAGTGGTGGATCATATAATAATAATAATAATAATAATAATAATAATAATAATAATAATAATAATAATAATAATAATAATAATAATAATAATAATAATAATAATAATAATAATAATTGTTGGGGTTTAACGTCCCAAAACCACCACATGATTATGAGAGACGCCGTAGTGGAGGGCTCTGGAAATTTCGACCACCTGGGGTTCCTTAACGTGCACCTAAATCTAAGCACACGGGCCTCAGACATTTTCGCCTCCATCGGAAATGCAGCCGCTGCGTCCGGGATTCGATCCCGCGACCTTCGGGTCAGCATACGTCCCCCCTCTCCCCTCTCCATTCAGTTCCTGTCCTCCACCTCAACTAGCTCTCCACAGTTAGCACTTTTCCACAATTAGCTCTTCAGGTTGCTTCGGCTACCACTGCCCAAAAGGGTGAAGGAGAATCTTGCACTCGCCCTCTACCTCTCTCCATCTCCCCCCCCCCCCCCCTTGAAGTAGACACTAGCTGGATCTCTGCTTGCGTGCTTTTCGTTGCCGGAAAGAGAAAGAAACGCATGCAACCCAAATGACAGTTACTGCTGTGTGAAAACGATTTGTACCTTTCAAAAAGTGCGTCTTTTAGCCATGCCCTCTCAATAATAATAATAAAAAAAATTATGGCAGCTTCACACTAGTGGTGCCAAGCCTGAAGGAAGAGAGGAGCTGGGTTCTTCCATTGCTTCTCTCTTTATTTTTCTCTTTCTCTCTGCTTCTTGTATCTTTTTTGTACGTTTTTTTTTCTATTTCTTTCTCGCTCTTTCTATAGTTCTTTCTCTCTATTCACCGCTTCCTCTCTCTTTCTCTAGCTGTTTCATTCTCTATATTTTTCTGTCTTTTTATATATTGAATGCCTTTATTCCCTTAATTATTTCTATTTTTCTCTTTTTCTTTCTTTCTATCGCTTTCTCTCACTGTTTTCTATCTCTCTCTTTTATGTGTTCGTTTTACACTCGCACCTGCTGTACAGGGACCCACCTGAGGAGGTTTGCACGACGGAGCACAACTTAGCGAAAGCTTAAACAGCTTCACTATGAAGAAGAGGAGAGCGTGTGCCAGTTCATGTGTCAGAGTGTGTGCTAGTTCAGTTTTTGACGACGGAACACAAGTTACTGTTAAAGAAAGCGTATTTCGGGGGTCTCAAACTTGCTGCACAACAATATTCGGTCATCTCGCGGGCTTGAATTCCTCGTGTTATCGCTGCCTAATTGCCCGGCACTTCCCATTCACGAACGGCATGTGGCTAGAGTGACAAGCTAGCATTTGGTTGGTTGGTAACAACTTTATTGATGGTCCTGCAGGGCTTTCGCCGACCGGCCTTTAGGTCTCCCACGTGGGGACGTCGAGGCGCCTTACCTCACCGGCGCCTCGCGGGCCTGCTGGACAGCCCAAAGTTGGTCACTGAGGCTGGGGCTGCGCAAGGCAGCGGCCCACCGCGGCGGAAGGGTTCCGGAGTTAGCACCTAGCCGGTTTTTGTAACTAGATGAAAAACTCGTAAATAGCGGGCGTGTGCTGGAGCTGACGCTTCTTCAATTGCTTCAAGTTGCATCCTTGAAGAAGACAAATCCACTTGTCGAAACGTTGGCTCTAACACACACCCCTTGTTTACAAATTTTTCATTGTAAGCTTCCACCTTCCCCTTCCTGCCTTTTTTTCTAGAATTCTAGGTCACTCTAGCCATGGCGAGTGCAAAAGATTTCGAAAAGAAACGCACGCGATGACGATTGTTGTTGTGTGGCGGGAAGACGGCCAAAATATTCCTGTTTGCCACAAAGGAGATCACACAAATTTTGGAGCTAAGGTAACACGTCGCCTGGGTAAAACAGGAATGTCAGAGCGGCGCCCCATGGCATTCGTACAGTGCAATACTGAACCGAAACCGAAACACAACAATGAGCTCGTGCAGAGGGCACGGAGGAAGGCAATGTTTCAGCGCAGTTACAATTTTCAGCGCAGCTTAAGAAACTAGGGTCTCAAAACTGACTACACCATGAGCTTAGCGCGATAGAAATGCTGCGACGACTTTTGATAGAGAAGAGACGGCTCATGGCTTAAAGGTAATTCATTCGAATTTTGAAATCTAGAAACTAAGTGTGGTTCCTTTTACAGACTTGTCACGACCGCGAGGCACACCTGTGCGTTTTGGTGGCTGACATCACTGTCTTGATACTCCATATCATGTTGCCATCACGTGATACTTGTTCGTTTCGTCACTCTGAAGTCTGCCACCACTTGGAGGGAATATTTGAAATCGTAAAATGTACCATGTAAATTGTGTAATGTTAAATTGCTGGGGACATTATCGTGGACTTTCCGGTCCACAATATATACATAGCTTGCATTGACGTCACCATGGCCGCCATCTTGGGGGACCAGCGGGTTGAGACGCTCCGTGAGCTTTTGTTAGAACGCGTCGAGCAAGAAACGGTGACGGCTCGCCATCAGATTAGTGCCGGTGCACCCAAGCATCTTTCACACCAAACCCCCGCGTTCCTTTGTGTTCCCCCTTGGCGCGGCTGGCGAACAAAAGAAAGCGGGGAGAGCACAAAAGAGCGCGTGGACCGAACACCTGGGTGTCCTCCTCTGCACTGACACACTCTAATGAGATAAAAAAAGTTACGGTGGCCGCCATGTTGGGGGACCAAGCGCAAAGAACCTGCCTCTGACGTCACGTGCAAGGCATGTATATGTCCACAACATTATCGTGGACTTGACGGTCCATAAAATATAAAATTTTCATAGAAGATTCAGTGTTTACATTCCTTTAGAGTGTGGCTTGCAAGTGTTATCCGTTCTTAAAAACTTGCGTGGCACTTTTCCATCAAAAATGCTGTGTCACGCTAACAGTAAGCACAATGTTCGTGACCTGGAAGCACCGCTTGGAGAGTCAAGGAAAGGCATCAAGGATAGATAGCGATTATTAATTGCTGTGAAGCAGAAACACACACGTCCTTTATTTTTGGGATGAAAATTTTTTGAACACTGGGTGTCGCTAGAGCCAATGTTTTGACAAGCGGTCTTCTCTTCCTCAAGAAGACCGGTCCGCTTTTCACTGGGGTTGGAGTGCGGAGTCTCGAGTCTCGTCTTCATCAAGTAGACAAGCAAAAAAAAAAAATCCCAGTGTGATCCCCAGGAGCTCGAAATGTGTAATGCTGGCTGTATATGTATTGTGAAAAATTTGAATTTCTGTCGGCCCATTCAGAGAAGACCATTAGGGATGTGCGAATATCCGAAATTTCGAATATTTTTCGAATAGTGCTTGCTATTCGATTCGATTCGCACTGAAATTTTACTACTCGAACTTCCTAAAAAACAGTCAACGTCCAATTGAAAGTTACCCCTTCAGATTTTTAATATGCTTCACCTCATTACACTCTCGTATTGTGGCAAAGCTGCCTTTCAAGCTCCGTGACGGTCGAACTTTGCCAAGACAGTCAACGTCCGATTGGAAGTGGTCCCTAGATTTTCAATATGATTCACCTCATTACACCCCCGTATTGCGGCAAAGCTGCCTTTCAAGCTCCGTTACGGTCGAACTTGGCCAAGACACAGTCAACATCCGATTGGGAGTGGTCCCTAGAATTTCAATATGCTTCACCTCATCACATCGCCGTATTGCGGCAAAGCTGCCTCTCAAGCTTCGTACGGTCGCAAATGCATTAACTAAAAAAAAAAAAAAAACGCTGGTTCCAACATGATGAAAGATGTGGCAGAGTTGGGGGCTCAATTAATGCTGTTTTGGGCCCGAAATTTGGGCAGGAATTCCAAAAAATCGGACGACGAAGTTTTTTAGCATCCAAAATTTCAGATGTTATACTATATCGACGTCTACGAGGCAGATTTGAAACTCCGGACTTGAAGGGAGCACACCCTTGTCCGCCACATCAGTTGGTCTTCCGCAGAAGTTGAAAGAGGAGGAGAGGCTGAGCAAATGGTATCTCTGCCTATCACGTGTAAAGTGTTGTCAGCAACACTTTGGTTGCACCAAATCATGTACGTAAGTAGAATATGGCCTCTACATTGCCTCATTCTTGATAAGACAACTATGAAACACCACCCCGCCAGTCCATCAACCTAGTGAAAAGAAACACTTTCATGTTGCTATCTCATAAGAATACGCTTATGAATCCTCTCCAACTTTTTTTTGTGCAATTTCGCTTCGAAGTATTCGAAAAATATTCTAGAAATATTCGAGAAATATTTGAAAAATATTCGATTCGATTCGCACTCACACTTCAATATTCGAATTCGCTTCGCACCCAAAATTTTGCTATTCGCACAGCTCTACTAATTATGTAATAAAGTAATCTACCATTTGCCAATAAGCTTGTGAAAACTATTTCTTATGCAAAGTGCAGATTGTTTTTTACTAGCATAAAGAAATACAGGTATACCTGAGGCATAAAGATAAAAACACACCTTTATTGCTCTCCTCAATGCTTCATGACAGACCTTGCTCCTCTACCATACAAGCTAAATTTGAACCAACTGAGACTTTCTTCAAGTGTTTCTTTTAAAGCCTTTCAGCATATCACTCGGGTAGTGTGTCACAGGTACTCACAAACACAACTTGTAACGCAAGTCGAAGCACCGACATGGTTTCTATAAACAATTTCTTTATTTACGCTTGTATAACAATACCCCTAATAAACAATTCCCCACAAATAAAAAAAGAAGTCACTGCTCACCTCAATTCATTCTAAATTTTTTCACAGTCTCTTGACAGGCAATTAATACACACTCACTCTGATGTAAGAAAAAAAAATCAATATGAGGCACAATATAAAAACACACCCCTCCATCACAGCCGAGGCCATGAGGTGGAGCTTATCACTAAATCGCCCACCGCGCTTGATCCCGGGCCTGGCAATAAAAAGAGTTGCTTGTCATATACACAAAATGAATACAGTGCTGCGATGCCTGCGGCCTTTGAGGGCCGTTCCTGTGTATTAGAGGATGAGTGGTGAGGGGGCATCTCAGGCGTAGTAACTTGGCGAGACCAGCAGGTCGGTGATGACCGCCAGCTGGTCGTCGGTGAACTTGACCTTGTGGTCGCGCCAGTTGTCGTGGTGAGTTCGTCTAAAGTTGGACAGAGTCTTCTTGATGGTGGCCTTTACATGGAAAAAAGGAAAAGAATGCAGCAGCACTTGGTCATGTGTATGCAACACAGGCATGGTTTGCCACAAAATCTTATCGAACACAGGATATGGGGGGGGGGAAAAAGAAGCACGACTTCCATAAAGCCCATGCCTCGAGTCCAAAGCTTCTACGTGTTAACCCTTGAAATTATGACAGGGCGTTTCAGCCCCTGTACCATAACTTTTGTTCAAATGGGTTTAGAACATCCGATTTTGTCGTACTGCACACAGTTCTGATTCTAGATTATGATGATATGCTGATTTACTCTAACTCTTTCAATTAGGAAAAATCTTGCTCCTCAAAAGACACATGATATTTTAACAACTACAAATTACACTAGAAAAATAACTGCACATTTGAAACGAGCACACAAGAATACATAAACTCTGCAAGTTTCATCAAAATCCACCAAGAAATGAAAAAATATTGAGGCTCCGCCAAAGTGAGAGGGGTGCATACCGGGATGGGCTGTGGATCATTGAGGTGGTCACCCAGAAGGACGAGGACATCAGGCATAAAGGGTGGCACATCGTAGGGGAACGCATTGACGCACGCACACAGACCCAGGATGCCCGCATGACGCTCGATCAGGTCAGATGGCTCCAGGGGTGTTCGTGCTCCGCTGCCTCCAGCTCGCTTTTTCCGTTTCTTGTGCATGCACTGGGCCTTGAACATAGCCTACGCATGCAATTGAAACATGTTAAAGTGTATACCTGCACATATACAGCTATACTCCATCTCACCACTACCGTTCTGCACTACCAAGGCTATGGGGTGTAAGCAACCCACCCACTTATGTAGCAAAACATAGTTCCAGATATAATTGCCTTACAATTGGCAGGGTTGAGACATGCGCGCTTGTTTGGCATGTGCTACATCACATCGATGCGCAATATGTTTATTCTTCTTCGCATTGATGTCGTGTGCCTTTAATTGCTATATCAGTAACTGCCGGTAACTGCGGTTACAAATCAACATGGCAGCACCCATGGAGACGCGACTGCTCGCTTCGACCTGAACTTGCGCTTGCTGTACGCCCACTGCGCTGGAAGCAGAAAATAAACAGTGAAATGAGCCATTGCTTTGTGATATCTCACGCCGAGGACAAAGAATGAGGCGCATTTTGCTGTTATTTGTGAGATCAGCTGTTTGTTTAGCCACGCCTGCTAAGCCTAACACGGCGAGAATTTGATAACGGTTCATTATATTAGTGCAATATAGTCGCGAATAAACTACTGCCGAAGCGTCAGCACAATCATCTGAAGCAAATACAAGGGTCACTTCGTAACTTGCGGGTCACACAGCGCACACTCGATAAATTCAAAGTGGAGGGCACCAGCTGCGGTGGGTGCAGCCATTTCTTTTTCAGCGATGCCATCTGCTTGCAAGCGTACAGCGAGTCAAGCGAACAGACGATGCCATCTGTTCGCTTTACTCACCTACACGTGCGAGCAGATGACGTGACGTGGATGAATACATGTGGAGGGGGCTAATCGCCCTTCTTATTGGCTAAGGGGCCCTGTCAGTGGCGCACCGACGGGGGGGGGGAGGGGGGGGGGGGGGGGGGGGGGGGGGGGGGGGGTTTCGGGGGTTGTAACTCCCCCCCCTGAGGCCCCCCCCCCCCGTAACTGCCCCACTGTCCTTCTCACCGGGGGTCCAAAGTTCATATCCAGAGGTGTCCTGAGGTCGACTTTTCCTGACTGGCTCTAGAAATGTGTTGTATTCACTCATCTACTCCTAAATTGAAAAAAAAAAAAAAAAAAACGCAAACCGCATGCTCTATGGCTCTGTGTTCCTAAATTTCCAGGGAAGCAGCTTTCCAATAATAATATCTGGGGTTTAACGTCCCAAAACCACGATGTGATTATGAGGGACGCCGTAGTGGAGGGCTCCTGAAATTTTGAACCCCTGGGGTTCTTTAACGTGCACCTAAATCTAAGTACACGGGCCTCAATCATACTTTTGCCTCCATCGAAAATGCAGCCGCCGTGGCCGGGATTCGATCCCGCGACCTTCGGGTCAGCAGTCGAGCGCCATAACTTATCACTAGACCACCGTGGCGGGGCGCAGCTTTCCAAGAAAAAATATGCTTTCATGGGTTGTCAGTCTGGCCCCTTTTTTATTTTCTTGCCCCTTTGATTACTACAATAGAGCATATGCCACGGCAAATATAAGAATGGAACACATCGAGGGACGAGCTCTCATTTCACTCCAGCCGCAACCAAAAATATTTCTCAGATACGTCTAAACGACTGTTTTTCGATCGTCAAGAGATCCTACGTCATAATTTTTCTCTCTCATATCAATTTCATTGAACGAGAATTCAATTCGCCCTTGAAACATAAGACTCTCGGCCATGTTTGGATGTTCCCGTAGCCTGAAAATAAAACGCTGCAAAAACACCTACACAAGTCGATATCTTCGGTTTTCTTCAGACCCCCCAAAAATGCGGAATATATTAGTCTTAGACATTAATGTGAAGAGCCGGAACATACTGCAGCGCACAACGTGAAAAAACAAAAGAGAAACAGATGATATATTCAAGAAACTCACCAAGAACAGCTACGGAAAGTCTTTTATTCAGAAGGCAGTTCACTTTCAAAAACACGACGCAAGCTGATAAATCCAGCAACTCCCCCCCCCCCCTCCCCTTTTCCAATCAACACCACCACAGAAATGCACCAGTCTCTACTATCCGAGTAGTGATCGAAACCATCGCTCGCAACGACCGGCCGCCGAAAGAGAAAATTCAAGACGCCAGCTGTGATGTCCCCAATTTTGCAAGAGATCGCAACCCCATAGCTGAAGATTCCGAGGACGCAGACCGCCGAATCAATTTTCCTGAAACTACAGTTTTCGCAGTTGAAACCAACTACCGGAAATGAATCCTGACATATGTAAACGACCCTAAACAACGTGAACCGCGCTCAATGCAACCTTCCCCTTGTGTACAGCACACACAAAAAAAGAAAGAAACAAATAGAGAGAGAGAGAGGCATCTGCGTACCCACTTCGACGCGTCCGTCTAAAAAGCTCCCCACCCCCTTCACTGTTCAACTCATGCCTTCCGGTCAAGCCCTTGCACTGCTCTGTTCTTTTGCCGACAAACACCGCCGCTGCCTGAAGCACCCTTCCATACCCGCCGAACAAGAAAAGAAGCCTTTTTCATGTGCTTCCCTTCCTCAAACTCCGAAGAGGGAACCGCATGGTTTCTGAAACGCGGGACAATGCTCACTCAAATTTTAAAGATAAGAAGGCGTCGGCGGCGTCTGATCCATCCGCCAAGCTTCGACACACGTGTTTTCTATTTTCTTCGGGGCTGCTGGTGAATGGTACCGTCTGTCGCTTAATGGCTGCAACGGAGTGGTCGCGCACTTTTTTCTGAACCTCGTTGACAGCGGACGAACGAGACGTGTTAGTGCGGCGAGAAGAAAGGCCACCTCGCAAGCGGCTCGTTCATCAAAGTGACCGCGAACCCACGGAGGCTGTGTAGCACGAGCACACGACGAGTTTAAGCACATTGAGTGGTTCCTGCATTTCTGAGCAACCCTTGGAGCAACTAGTGTGTGCGTCGCCAGCCATTGTCGCAGCATCGCATGCACACAGTGACTCTAAGCATGCCATGCGGAGTCCGGCCGTTGCAAAGATGGGAGGAGCAAGAAGCCGTGGCAGAAGGAGTAAATGTTTTTAACGACGTCTGGTAAGAAAAAAAGAACCTTGGGAAAGTGCGGAAGGTCTGTTCGGGCGGCACGTTTCCTTTTCTTTTTCTCAGTAAACATCTCTCGCCCATTCTTTTTACCACTTCTTTTTTTTGCATGTACATTGGACGGAAACTACAACGTTTGATGTGCACACATGCGTGCACGTTCAGTTTGCTTGCTAGAACTTGTGGCCGTGTTTGCTGCGTGAATCTGCGTTGGCAATGACCTACCTCGCCGAAGCCCTCTCCCGAAGCGCCAGTCGAACGAGGCTATGGTCGAACACATCCTCACCTGCTACCCAAAAAGGATTTCGTGTTCATATTCAAGCGACGCAGCAACAACATCGGAATGCCCGATTACGTCCACAGAGGAGCCGGTAACTCAGCAGATATCGTCGTCTCATGCGTCCATTGATCAGTCAATTTTTACTAAGGATGGTTCAGCCGCCGAACCTATATGCGCCGGAGTGACCTGGGAATCTACGCTGGAAAGTCAGTAAGTGTGGTTATAATGCAGTTTATCCGTGAGCTGAGAATTGTACTGTACGTGTGCTGCATTGAACTGTACATGCTATTTATAATCAATACTATGTAGTTTATAAGTAATATTTATGGTGCGCTTTGAAATTTATAGTTTGGCAAGACTCCAAGGAAGCGTAGGAAATTATCAGCTGCAGCGTTTTTTAAGAGTTGAAGTTGCCATGCATGCGGGCTTGTTCGTATGGCATTTTCTTATTACACTGGTAGTGCAAATACACGGGACACAAGAAACGCACACGAAAACACACACTCGGCGCTGGGTGTCTTCATGTGCCTTTCTTGCGTCCCGTTTGTATGCGCTACCTACCATAGCAATAAAGTTTTAACATCATTGCGCGACCGCCAGCCAGCCGACATGTCGGTTCAATTTGTAGTTTATTTTCTACGTGCACAGCTGCTCCACTGAACGGTTTTTTGGCCTTGTCAAGTTATTTCAAGACCTTTCTGTAAAACGCTGAATAATCATCATCGTAATTCATGTTATTATTATTATTATTATTATTATTATTTGGTATTTTATTTGTTGTCGCATTACTCCAGCTGAAGCAAGGAAATGGCATATTATGCAATGTGCTTGCCCCCCCCCCCCCTGCACTTCTGTAATCTTGTCAGAAGTTCAACCCCCCCCCCCCCCTGAGAGAAATCCTGGGTGTGCTAATGGGCCCTGTAACCTTCACAGTGCTGAAGGGAACTTCTGAGATGGAGTACAGCGTGTCAACAAGTTCAGGGGAAGATGGAGATTTTGTAATTACGAGAAATCGTTGAACAAAGAATTTTGCTGAGGACAACATTTCGACAAAGACACTTTTTGAAATGTTGGCTCTACGGAAACTTTTTTTTGTTTAGCGATTCGCGCTGAGTTTTAACTCAGTGTCTCAGCATAAAACTCGGCATACCATAATCACAGGGAGTACAAAAGTGCTTAAGCCAGTTTACACTAAATCTCCCACAAGTCAATCTCCCAGAACTGATAGTTAAGTGAGCTGGTACCGATTCACATTTGAATGCAAAATACCAGACAAGGACAAGGAAGAAACAACACGAGCACAATACTAGTTTATTCAGAATCAAGAAAGGCATTGTTTAGAACAATGTGAGAGATCAGGCCAGTAGGTATTCCGTGACCAAACTATTTAAATGTGTAAAAACCAAGGACACAAAAGGGACAAGAGTAAAACAAGTGCCAATTCTTCCAAGTCATGTTTCATAACCGAAAAAACATGTAACGTTTAGATATAGGAGCAGCTGTATATCAGTAAATGACAGAGGGTAAAACAAATACTATATCGAAGTAACAAAAGACACTAATCCTCTACTCTGCACATCTGCTTATTCTCGTCGTCTGGGTGAGTTATTTGAATACTCTTGAAGAAATAAGTTGCAAAAGTTTTTGGCAAGGCAGGCGTCAAACATTGTCCCTAGAGATATCACTTGTTCAGCAAGTGTTGATCACCTTAATGTTTCCGTTGCATGCAAACAGGAGGACAATAACTATTGATTGATTCTGTACCTAGTACTTTTTATAATAGCATTGTGTATCTTGTCTCCAGATTTGGTTCGATGTTTTGTCCGGTCACTGCTGCTGTAAGGGTGACCAGAGCTTAGTCAAGCTCCGAAAACGGCCTTCTTTTCTCTGTCCCCCTATTTTTGCAGTGACAACGCACTGTACTGTCTGCAGCGAAAATAAAATTTGATTGATTGAACTCACCAAGAGATCATCGGTGACCTTGAGGAACTCGCAGTGAAGCAAGCCGCCAAGTGTCTCACTTGCCGTCTCACGCACCTGAGGCAGAATTGTTCTGTCATATCTTGCAGCTCACCCGTGGCCGCACACACCAAAGATTGTTTTTGCAAAATGTTATTATTTAACGGTGAAAGTAACATTGAGTATTAAGCAAAATGAGCCATGTAGCGACCCATGCAGTATCAGCAATAGATATTTCACATGGAGCATCCAGGGTACGAGTAACACTGTTTTATTCCGTGTTCACACACTCCTGCCAAACACTGGCAGGAGTGTGAACAATCTGCCTGCTCTTTCTCTTCCCGTCATTTACATCTTGCCACAGCTTTGCTCGACTTGCCGTACTTGCAATGCACACGAATTGTACGTACTACACACAAGTATTTGTAAATGATTTGCAAAGGTGTACTATTCACTGTTAATCAAAACTAGAGAGAGCTGACCGAATGTTGGTTCATTTGCGACCTAATCATGTGTGTTACCACCCCCGCTGCTAACATTCCAATGTTAACATCATTTTCATTCTTCCATTGTGTCAAGTACTGTACAACATGCGGCATAACATTAAAATCGCAGATCATAAAAGCACTGTATAAATTACTGGCTACGCAAATAAAATGTTACGTGCCACCAAAATAGGTGGCACGTAATCTACCAGCGCACTGGAATGATAAACATGTCCTGACTCAATATTATTCTTTTTCTGGAGAACCACGACCATATTCTGCAAACGCAATCGTGTCCTACAAGAACACAAGATTTACTGAGGAGAGAACCAAAAATCACTCGAGGTCCTACACTCCTCAATACTACATAACCGTCTCTCGCTGACACAAAAGAAGCTTGCATTCTAACCCCAGCCAAAGGATAAACAGCGAGCATTACATTGCTTTGCCATGGTTACTTGCAGTATGAAAATAAAGGCTACTTGCTACAGTTATGCCTTCCATGGTGGTTTATGCGTGCCTTATTCATTGTCTGCTGCAAAGCGATATCTCATTTGGTGCATAATAAGGGCTTTATCTCGGCAGTGTTACTGCTATGATGCAGCAGGATGCTCCACATGTACGGCTACAGTTATACAGGCAGCACTAGTTAACACTTCTAGGGAGAGATATACGTAGTACACAAATACCCAAAAAAGCAGAAGGGGAAGGGCTGCTGCCATAGCTGTGAAACACTGCTGTCCTTTAGCATTTTCTGCACAGTGCACCACTCACTACTTTATCATACGGGTAAAGGCTCACCTCTAGGCGCTCGTCCTTGAGCAAAGCCAGGGTGTGCTCTATGACAGCATCCCTCCACTCGGAGCAGCTTTGCATGGTGAACAGGTTGGTGAACACCAAAAACTGCAGCAAGTTGCAGCTGGCTGCCCGAGAGTGCCAGTGCGGGCTCTTCACCACCTGCGCAACATGTCGACACATGAGCACAGTTTTTACAAAAACATGGAAGGGTGGAAGCTTGGGCGAGGTTGGTATGGATCAATTTAGAAAGTGCTTACCTATTAGGTGTAAACACCCATTTAGACAGGCATCTTAAATACGTGAACGATCATCTCCACAATGCCCAATAAGAGCACGTGCAAATTACTAACAATGACATGGTTGCTGCATTGCAGTGAGTGATGGTGAACAGTATGCCTGAAGGTGTCAATAGTCAGGAACAAAAGTGAATAATAAGTAGAGTTTGTTACTAGGATTTGGAAGTTCTGTACTGCTGTCAACGTTACTCGATGGGGACAGTTGGAAAACTTGTGTGAGGAGGCGGCCGCAGATCGTCGCCCATTCCAGGTGTCGCTGGCATCACTTTGCGACCGTGTCACGTGACCATTTCCGCGGTGCGCAGCCGGCGTCGCGCGGAGCAGACAAAGCAGTGACGCGAAACATGTCACGTGAACAGGGCGCAAAATGATTGCAGCGCCCCTCCTTTATGGGAGACAGCAAGCAGCCACGCCGCTTCCGTGGCGATCCCGTGCAGTTTTCCAACTGCCTCCATCTAGTAACGTTGACTGCTGTCTTTCAACACAACTTCGTCACAGCTGTGACTACGCTATGAAAAGAAATGAAGCTGACACAGCATGGACATGCTCCTTTAGTCAGAAATACAAATTTCCAAGATTTTGACTGAGTAAAAGCAGTGAGGCCACATTACTGTTGAAGCACAATGTCAGTCTCTCCTGCAACATTAGTACATATGCTAGTTAGCACAGAATACTTGACTACTGTTAAATAGTACTTGTTGAGGTTTTGAGTCTCCAAACCACGATGTGATTATGAGAGGTACCATAGTAGAGTGCTCCTGAAATTTCGACCACCTGGGGTTCTTGAATGTGTACCTAAATCTAAGCACATGGGCCTCAGGCATCTTGCCTCCATTGAAATGTGGCCGCCACGGCTAGGATTCAATCCCCCAACCTTCTGGTTAGCAGTTGAGCACCATAACCATTAGACTGTGGCCAGTGGTTTGACCACTGCTCAAATGTGCCCTCAGTAACGACATGCAGGAATTTCATTCAGAAGAATGAAATTCCTGCAAACTGCATTCCCGCAATTCCTGCAAACTGCATCAAACTGCGTGAAAAATGCAGTTTGATGCAACTGCTGTTGGCTCTTACAGATGTTCAGACTAAGTGCATCCAGACCATGAATAAATAGGGTAAGGTTGAATCTTTATATATTGTGATACTTGAACTTACAACACCTCGTTTATTTGTGTTCCTCCTGTTTTCTCTTAAGCATGCTATGTGCAAGTTCCAAGTGTCAGTAACCCATAACCTCACGAATGGTGAGGTTACGTTACCTCACGAATGGTGGCCAGGGCAGCCCTGATACTCTCGGGAGGCAGCAAGGCATTGCCAAGGAGCGCTAGGGCAACTGCACAGTCCTTCTGCAGCTCTTCATCCGTCTGGTCACTCTGCATCTGGCACAGCTGCAATGAAAGTGAAACAACCAGACTGTGTTGGCGACTCACAGTTACCACCTTGGATCTACAGGCTTTTGTCTGATCTGTTTATCTTTGAGTACCAAAGATTCGATCGTACAGCCCACACATGCTTCTGTCATCATCATCAATTAATTTCATGTCCACTGCAGGAAGAAGGCTTCATCCAATGATTTCCAAATTACCCAGTACTGTACAAGCTGGCTCCACTTCATGCCTGGAAATTTTTAAGTTTTATCACCCCATCAAACCCTAACATTTGCAATTAACATAATTATTAAGAATATCAGAATATTAAGAGAATGACAGAACCTGACTTCTTGCAAATGCCATGGTCCACAATCTTTTGATGCCAGTTGTACAGTATGGTCCACTCTTAGAGGGAACACGGGAGCGCGTGGCCGGCTGTCCGCGGAGCGCTAACTGCTGGTGAGATTTGTAAATGTAGCACACGCGTATAGATTCATTACGGCGTTCGGGTGCGCGCCGCTCTTACAAGTGTATGCGCATGCGCCGCATTTACAAATCTCGCCGCTAGTCAGCGCCGCGCGGGCTGTCAGCCACGCGCTCGCGTGTTCCCTGTAAGAGTGGACCGTACTGTACAACAGGGCATTCACAGTGCCAGGGAACTCACCACGGGGACTACCCTGAAAATTTCTGGAGGAGCTGCACTCGGGGACTGCGACACGCTGGCCAGGATCCACTTGCAGACTGCAGCAGTCAAATACACATGGGTCATCTTAATGCCAGTGTGTGGTCTTTTGTTTTCCAGTGTCCTAGAACTTGCCACACGTGAGAAGTACCAAGTGTTCCTGCTCTTGACTTAATTTCAATAGTAAAGTGGTTTGTCTGTAAGAAGTACCAGGCTTTTAATATGATACATGCTTATCAATATTTTGTATTAGGTTATATTTGAAATTTCTGATATTGAGCTAATATTGACAAAAAGTGAAGGGAACAGCTGGTGTTCCTTACAAACAATTTTTAAATATTGTCTACAAGAATTGCAATACTTTCCCCGTACTTATAATCTTAACATGACTTTTGAAACTGTATGTAAGTAGAAAAAAAGCAGCTATAATTTCCCACTTGGTCACATAAGAATACGAAACCAATCTGTGCCAGCACAATTCTATTACTTAAAAAAGTAGACATCAGGTGCATAAAAATCCCAGAACCAGATATACTTAGCTGAACATACTTACACCTCAATATACTGGAATAAAGTTCATGTTTCATTCAAAAAGGTATTATCACTAACTCATTTTTCTTGCAAAGAAGCAACTGTAAACAAACGGTTGAATAATCAGGCTGTCTGAAAAAAATAACGCAAATGAAAGAGAAAAAATGAGAAAAAATTTACTATGTTAGATTTGAGCACGTGACCAAAGATGAGGTCTGATGTTGAGACAATGCGTAAACCTAAGTGTGTGGGTGTTCCTGCATGTCGTCCCCATTGAAATGTGGCCACTGAAGACAAAAACCGAACCTGCATCGTCGATCTTAGCAGTGCAAGACCTTAGCTGCTAAGCTACCACAACGGGTAAAAGAACTTCACCTTCGGTGACAAGAAATGGTGTGCGAAAGCCATGTACATTTGGGTGCATTGAAACTTCACGCCACTAAGGGTCGAAGCACGTGACACAAAATGCATGGCACACACCTGTCTGCAGCAGGCGAGAAGCTGCCTTGCGTTCGGGAGTCACTTGACCATCACGAGGAGCCACATCGTTCCGGTGGTTGTTTGTTGTCGACGAGTTACACGGAGGAGGCTCGTCGTTGGCTGCGTCGGTCAGAGGCTCCAGAACAGACATGACGTAGTCCATAAAACGTGCCCTCCGTGGCACCAGGGTCAGCGAAGCTTGAAACATGGGCAGCTGCACGTCGTACAGGAATATGTTGCACAGCAGGCTGTAAAGAGAAAGTCCAGAGTGAGTGGAAGAGCCGAGGCATTAAGAGTTAAAGGGACACTAAAGTGAAACAATCGATCAATTTAGATAAATAAATTGCACTATGAGGACTCTAATGTCGTTAATTTCACCATCATCAGTTTAAAATCAAGGTAGGTAGGTCAAGAGGCAGACATGGAGAGAGAGACAGACCAGAAGGTGCACAGAGAAAGTACACAAAAATTGATTGGTCAAATTCAGTGTCTTGAAGAAACACTTTAAGCTATTAAAAATGTCATAATTATAAGCTTTGTATTTATTGTGACCGTCTATGCGACCTTAATGCACGCTTTGATCTGCACCCTTGCACTAAATAGCAGAATACCATGACTGCCGAGACACTGCAGTGAGTGGTTATAAGAGTGTAAGAATGACTACAGCATGGCACAAGCTCGCAGCTGCTTGGTGCTGGCAGTTACAGAAGGCGAACCTTTTTGCAAACACAGGGTAATATGTTCAGGCCATTCGTAATTGTCCAACAAGAGCACTTAGTGATGATGGTAAAGTATGTACTATGTCTGTTTCCTTCAAAGTGAACAAAAAGTGTTTTTCCAGTGTGATCTTTTTTTGTTGATATCATTTGTAGGTGCAGTGCTATTTCTACAGAATACATTTCCAACTAAAACTACCGCAATTTAGTAGCTATTAGCGTGTTTTGAGTTCACATACTTACAAGCTTTCAGATGGTTTAGACAGATTTAGCATGACATCTTTGGGTTAGTCGGTTTGGCATGACTTATAGACGCTGCCAAGGAACGATAGGGAGGTAAGTGTCTTAATATCTGTCCTCCACTTTGGAACTTTTTTTGATGAAGCTTGCTGAGATTATGCTTATGTGTATACTGATTTCAAATATGCAACTATTTATCTACCATTTCATGTGCTTTTAGAGAGCAAGATATTTTTCAAAACTGACAGAATCGCAAAGTAAATCAGCATATCAGAATAATCTGGAAAGCAAACCGTATGCAAGAAAACAAGAATGAAGTTCTAAGCCCATTTGAAAGAAAGTTATGGAATGTTGAGCACTCACGGCTGAAATACCAGCTTAACATCAACTCACTCGATGTAAGTTATCATAACATTTGTTCAAATGTTCTCACAACATCCATTTTTGTTCTATTGCACACAGTTCTCATCCCAGATTATTCTCATATGATAACTTACTTTGCAACTACCTCAGTTCAGGAGAAGCCTTGCTCCCAAAATGCACATAAAATGTTTCATAGTCTAGAAACTACATAATGTACTAGAAAAATAATTGCATGGTTGAAATCAGCACACAAATATACGCAAACTCGGCAAGTTTCATCAAAATCTATCAAAAACTAAAAAAAGAATTTTCACGAGCAGTGTCTCTCCTGAACAGTTTTGGCTTGTAGAGCTGTACATGAGGCCAGTGCTACTTACCCGCCTATCTTGTCACGCACGTTCTGGTAGCTGTGAGTGAGGCGTGGCTTGAGGCGCTCTAGCAGGTCCTCCAGCAACTCACAGACACGCCACTCCTGTTGTGCGAGGCCTCCCAGCTGAACATACAGGCGGCTGGACTGCAGGAAGGAGCCCTCCTCGCTATTTGCGGGCTCCGCCAACAGCAGCTCGAAGAACCAGTGGTACTTATTTGGATCACGGCTCTCCTGCGTCATCAAGTTGAGAGTATGCCTCCGAGTCAAAAAACAGAATTTTGTAATCAGTTTAACCAAGAATGTGGTTTCCTTGAAAAATTGATTCCAGCATTAAGAGAGAGTTTCTTTGCGAATGCGGCATCACTGGAGATGTAAATACAAGAGGCCTCAATGGTGGTGCTACATGGTGGCGCAGAGAACAACTAGGCAAACACAGAATTATTGATGCTGAAACCAATAGCATTCTGGTGTAAATTTATGGCACCAGACTAATTACAAATGCGCTGCCTTTTACAATGTCTTTTTTTGACAGGGGCAGTCATGAATATTTATAAAACACTGGTTAGATGAAGTGCCACTAGGTGTCACTATCAGTATCCCATCATCCATACACAAACACCATTTTGCGTGTACTGGAATATCGTACACATCAGAACTCTCTATTCTAATCGAAATAGGTAATGCAGGCAGCGGAAGAACGACTGCCTGGAAGTGTAGATGTTTTGAATGTATGACAGAACTGGCACAAGGGCATCACACACATCATCCCGCACATAAATAACAGATCTTCATTTTACTGCCCTGCAAACGTGGCACCACCACTGTGGAGCAATTTGACCAGGAATGTTAATTTATCCAGCATTATGATCAAAACGGGTTGTGTCAGCCAAAAAAAAGTTGCAATATTATGCGATGCTAACCCTACACCTCCATACAACTGATGCTGGATTGGTTCACTGAGGTTTCCGGCCAATTACAGTGGAACCTCGTTAATGCGTACCTGCCGGGAACGCCGCATAACTACGCACTAAACGGTAGTACGCATTAACCACCAAGTAAAAATTTGCATCTCCTCGCGTACGCCATCGCCGCCAGAAAAGAAATAAATACAGTGCCACAGCAAATATTGCCTAAAGTACCCACTGCAAAGCCTTTTCTTTCTTTTTGCCAAACTGGAGAAAAGATTCTGGTACTCGCACGACCGTCCGATAGTGCCGATAGCGCGTGGTGGCGACGCCAAGGAGCACTTCGGAACTATTACAGGGTCCGGTATGCGCAGTGACCGACGTAGCGACAGAACGGACAGTGCCGGCTTTCCGCGATATGTGTGCGTCTATACCGCGATCTGCTACTAAATGAAAACTGACACAGTTCCAGTGAAACGCTGTACGGCTGCGTGGAGCCGATCGTCTCCTGGCTAGTTGCGTGCAGCGTGTCGCCTTCTCGGCTCACGCCGTCACTGCCGGGCCGCCGGGCCGCTTGCTGTACCGCACGCGCGCATTTGTCGTGGGAGTGTTCTTCGTACCCACTTCACTCCAGACCGTGCACAGATGCAGCGATGAGCACAGATGAGCTTGTTCGGTTAACGCGGCGATGACGAACTTCCTGCAAGCGATGCGCACTCCGCGACGCTCTAGCGGTCCTGGCAGCGGACGGAAGCGCGTTTGGGTGGTCGCCCAATAAAAGCGTGCAGTATGGTTACAACAGCGCTACGCTTGCTGAACCGTACGCGTGCGTTCAGCGTGATAGCGTCTACGCAAAGAGGTTTCTCGTCGCCCACGACTAGCAACGCGCAACTCCGCAACAGCGAGCTGCTTTCGTTTCTAGAAAACGGCGCGCTCTTGAACACGGCCCCGCACAACGAGGCGGCAGAGATCGGCGGCCCAGCGCGTTCAGGTTGTCGCCTATTAAAAGCGTGCAGTAGGCCTAAAGCAGTGCTGCGCCGCACGCGTGCCCGAGCAGATATCTAGAAGATACTTATTGTGATAAGGTTGTCGGCGATAAGTCATGCCGGCGCGTTCGTCGGTGGCCGCTGCCTCACCTTCGTTATTTCCCGATGCTTACCCGCAAAGGCGTCGCCGCAATCGCGCGGAAGTCGGAATCGGTGATCGACCTATCTACACATTTCTCGAAAAGACGGAGAACCTTTGGCGGCACATTGTGGCGTCGGGAAGTTCAGCGGCGCAGTAAAATTTTATGGCACAAAACGTTATCGCGGTACGCAGGGTACGCACTAACCGGTAGGCGTAGGGCGAAGCACTACGGCTTAAGCGGTCAGCGAATGCATTAGGCTCTATGAGACTCGGTCGGGGATTCGTCGCAACTACGTTTTAACCGTTAGTACGCTTAAAGCGGGTACGTATTAACGAGGTTCGACTGTACCAAGTTCTCACCGATATTGTGGCCATGCATGTCCCCCAGTCGGGCAGTGTTTCTGGCATTATTGCAGTCATACCCAACTGCAACACAGGCTCCACCACGGCACGCAGCTGCTGCATCTGAAATTGACACATATTCAAAATCAATTTTACTGCGAAGATTAAAAAGATTACAAGATGTTAACAAGCAGAGGAGGTCCTGAAGTCAAACACTGCAATGGGACCTCCTATCCAAACTAAACATAAAAAGCAAAGGTTACTGCAATTTATACACGTCGAATACAAAGAATTTCCAGTTGTTACATTAAATACTGTTACTAAACCATGTGAAAGCTGCTGTTTTTCCACAACTCAAAGTGACAGATATAAACTGCTTCAAAGTTTCAAGTTTAATCAATGGCATTACTACACAGAGGTGGCAGATTATTGACAATTCACAGATTTCGAACTGTAAGAACTGTAATGGGGCTCCCATGCGAAAAAGTTTACGACCAAGATGCTAACTAAATTCTAGCATAAAACAACCACAATAAGAAAACAAATGAGTTCCGAATAAAAAGTAAAGAACACTATTATATGCAACAAAACGCAAAGCCAGTGTCAAGCCAGTGTAAAGCCAGCGTCAAGATATCAGCTCCCCTGCTTTCAAGAGCCGGGCATAATCCTGTTTAGCAATACTAGCAGCTAGAGCTTGCATCTCTCAATTCAGAGACAAGCAAAGCTTCCACAGCGATGAAGATAAGAAAGCTATAAGATATTGATGGAGGTTATGGAGGTTGACACTAGCATGTCATTGCAATTAAGCCTCAAGCATAGTTTTGTACAGACCACTTTGAATCATCCATTGCCAATGTGACGCGAACACTCGGAACAATTTTTTGCTTTGTATGTACAATCAGTGACGCTTCCACTGCTGTACTGTTGAAGTGGACTATGGCTTCATGACACTAAGCACTGCATCGTCAATTTGCAAGCTGAACCTTAACATGAAACTTCAAAGCAACAAAAGTTTTCATGTAAAACTACAACTATAGCAGCAGGGGAAAGTCAGTATTAAAAATTATGGTTGGCACAAAGACCAGCTGCTCCCAAGATTGAATCAATGTTGTATAGTACCTTGTCGAAGTCCCAGTGCTTGCTGCCCCTCATGAGGCCTGCGAGAATCTCCAGTGCACAACGCTGGTTACTCTCCTGGTTGCTGCCAATCCTGGCGAGGAGAACCTTCTCGAAGAGCGGCAGCACTGATGAGCCGTAGTTGCGAAACAGGCCCTGTAATTTGAGCAAGAAAACTCACTGTCGAGTCAATAACAGAAACAAACACTGGTGATTATCTTCAAGCGCAGCGATTTCAAGAGCTCAATCCCTTTCAAGTCAATTTAAACAAGTTTTAACGTGATAGCGTTAAGAGCTCGTTTGGCAGAAATTCCAGTGTCGGTGTCATCATCATTGGTTGTGAGCGAAAAATCAGTGTTGTCCATGAGCGAAAATTCGAAGTAGATGCAAACAAAAGAAATAATAAAAAATCTTTGGTTCGAGTGGGATTGGGGATTCAAACCTGCAACCCCTTGCTCCGTGGCGCGATGCGTTTAGCCGCTCAGCCACCACGCATACATCCTCTAGCATACTAACAGCAAGTATTTATATACACCATTTAGCGTTGGTGATACGCACATCTCGGAGGTTCTTCAGCAACTTGAATGTCACCCACGTGATGGTGCAAAGGGCCTACGGGTTGGCGTTTAAATGGCATCGCCCCACAGTATGGCCGTGTTTCGTTGCGCCGCATGCAAGGATATAGAAGCCGGAGGCCATCCGCAGTTTGGCTTTCCTTGCGGCATGGTTTAGGTGTCCATCGAGAAGCGAAGCCAGGCTAGCGATTGGGAAGGCAATATGAACACGATCCGATCACGCTATCGCGTTCTACTCTTGAAAGCAGAGCTCAAGCATCCTCCAAGTCTTTATTTACAACGTGCACAAAGTACAATGTTGAAAGCCACACACAAGAAAACTGTAAGCATACAACTTGATGAGGCCAGAGGGCCACAACCAGGCGATAACAGCACTGTACACATGAGCAATGAAACATTTTTTTTTCATTAACCTTCGTGATAAAAAGAGAAAATTGTACTAAGTTTACCGGAAATTTTTTTCCTGCTCAATTTTTAGAGCTTTTTTTCTGAATCAAACGATACCATTATTTCAATTCAATGTGGTTCCTTTATTTCACTAATTGCATAACAAAAGATAGCTCGAAGATGGCTTCACTGCATGGCAATACAATGAAAGATGGCAATAAAATGAAAGCCGAGACACAAATGGCACCACATGGACAACTGTAGCCATTTAGCATGAAGAAAACACAACTATGACGAGTATAGTCGCCATTGGTTCCACGTGGGAACAATTTTTGTTGATGATGAGTGTAGTCATTGGTGATTTTGGTACAAAATCTCATGACGAGTATACTTGTCAATGGGAGGGAAAGGGTTAATACAACTTGTGGTTCTCTGAGCATAAGTAAATCTAAATACATGTATGCACACTGCGAACACATTAAAATTCGCGTAAATAACATAACCTCCAGGGAAAAGAATATGCATGGGCAACTTACTATAAATGAGCATACATGTGATGAATAGATTTTGCAAGTTTCAAACAGGAAATCGAAATTTATCAAGGTCAAAAACATTGCGCAGTTCAGACTATAGGTACTGAATGATGTTGCTTCTCTGCAGTCTGGAAAGGAAATTTTTAAAGACTACTTTTGCGATGCCATTGATAGCCTATAGAAACACAAGTCTACTAGCTTTATCACTGCCTCTTTCACTGGGTTCACATTGCTCTGTGAAAGAGACAAGGACCACTCTTCATACATTGTAGCCTCTCCCCTCCCTTTCTCCTCTTGTACCGTACAACACCCTCCAATTCTCACACCAATAAGCCTATGCGAATATTCGAGCGCTTCGAATATGTGAACGAATACTGCAGTATTCGAATTCGTTTCAACATGGATTTAAAGTTTCCGAAATTTCGATGCATTCGAAACGAACGAATAGACTTATTTCATAGCATGTAACCAGCCTGAAAAGGTGGTGTCACAGTACAGTGGGACTGTTATGCCGTGAAATCGCCTACACAGGTCAAATACACACTGCAGCAAAGAGAGACATTGAGGTTATGCGCACATATTACCTGCAAGAAGGGAGGGGTGGCATGGGAGAACAACGTATGTCACGCGCACCTCGTGAACTTGAGCACTTTTTCTTTTTTTTTTCCCCTTAGAAAGCGCGACGTACTTTCAGTGCGATCGCGTGTGCGCGCGGGCAAGTGACGCCCTGCCACGGCAGCCACAGTAACTACTGAGTGTGCCATGTTCAAATCAGCCAATGGCGTGGCCAGTGGCAGTGACGCTGTAAGCGTCATTTTTGTCGAGAGAAGAGGAAGCGCTTTTTAGCTGACCGAGAATTTACTGTAAATCCCAGGCCATGTGCTACGCTATAATGTTTGGCTCGCGTGTTCTCAGGAGCCTCGACTACCGATCGGCAGTGTTTTCTGACAATGCTGAAAAAGTGTTGCAGGGCCCCTTTAAAGCTTAAAACAATGTTTTACGTGCTCAGACAGGCTAAGTACAACAAATTCTAAACATAACGTATTTTACCACTTGTAACTTGCAGCTACTACTACTGAAATCCTGCTACTATAAGAATTTTCTTCAAAATTATTCAGTACTAATTACCATTTGGTTCACTGCTTTAAACCAAAAAAGAGAAAATTTGCACACACCTACACGCCAACCTTTCTATCGACAGCAATAGCCCCTTGTCCTGTTTTTTCTCCTTTGCACACAACCTCTTTTCTCCTCCATCTTTGAGGTTGAGCGAGAGTGAACAAGGCGCACATAAAGATGCCGCTAAGGAAAGCAGTTGCTCTCAAACAAAGACAAGTCGTCATGTCGAAACACTGGCTCCAGCGGCATTCCCTGTTCAACAATGCCTCATCACCTTTAAGAAAGGAACAGTGCTTTATTGTGATGGATATTTCTACAAAATGATATTTTTTTACACAGGAACTGCACTTATTTTCTAGCCTGCCTCACGTGGTGCAACCAAGTTATACTGCCACTTGTCTTCTACTACAGTGTTCGACAGGCACAACATGCATCAAGCATTCCCAGGATAGACGACTTGCCTTGAACATGTAGAACCTCTTGGCATCGAATCGGTCGTGGCCCTTCCGCTCTTCCAGTGACAGGTACTTTGAGAGTTGCTCCACAAATGATTCGGAAGCGAAGGCCTCAAAGATGGCTGCTTCAGACTATAAAGAAGTAAAATAAATAAAATGGACAACTTTTGAAATGTAATATATACACTAACTAGCTCAACCGTCTGTCCTACTGCAGTGTATTTAAGAACAATTGGCATAATGGATGAAGAATAAAACAGCGCTTGAGACGGGACGAGGTGAAGACACAGGCGCGGCGCTGTCTTGTTGGCGATAGGATCTTGTCCCGTCTCAAGCGCTCTTTCTTGGTTCATCTACTATGCGCCAACCAACCCAATCAAGCACACTGCTTAAATTGGCAGAAACATAAGCATGTCACGTAAAGAATAATGCAGACAAATCGGACTGTCTGAATACCATAGTTACTCGAATCTAAACTCTGTCCTCCACGTCACAGGTGGCGGTACCTCTATGACTACTATGTTCATCATTGGCTATGCCCATACAAATTCAAGTGACGGCTATGCCTGTTCGCAATAGAGGAACAGTTAAGAGTGTGTTCCATCTGAAGCAGTACTCACTGGCGACATCTCCTCAATGGTGCGATCCAGTGAGGGCTGCTGCTCGTCAGGTGCGTAGACAAGGAAAGGCTTGGGTAGCCGATAGAAGCCGATGTGAGTCTTGTGCACAAAGTGGTGCTTCTGCCACCGCTCCTTAGTGTCGGGACGCAGGGCACTGTTGTACTGGAGCCACAGGTTGGCAGGCCGCTTGCCTGCTCGGTCCACCAGGGTGGCCAATGTCGGACTGAGCTCAATCGACTGTTGGTCGATCTCGGCAAGCTCCTGCTTGACGTGTTTCTTTTTGAGCTGCTTGAGTACTGTGCCCACTCCCAGTATGGCAACCTGTGCATCATTTAAGCCAAGAAAAAGTTGTACTGAGGACAGCTTTTCTTGGAAATGCTGCCTGGACGCGTTCATTCATTCATTCTGCAAGAGATATCCTGCCACCCCTGGGTCCTACCCCAGCAACACATTAGCATATAAATTTAAAAATGAACTTGATTTAATAACAGACTGATTTAATTTTATGCTTTAATTCATCTTAAGCCTTGCCTACCATCCAAAATTTTAAGGATGCTAACTTAATAGAATCAATGTCCTGTTGTTTACATATGTTGATACTGCCCATACTTCGATACTCCCATATGCCCCCACCCAGTACCCTCTTCGATTTTATAACATGACTACCCCTCCTTGCTAAAAACGTAACAGTCATGAAAGTCCTGAAACAAGGTAAATTTTAGAGCTTTTTTTTCAACATAATTCTGATGTAAGGATTTCAAAGATGGCAGCGTGCTTAAGATTCATGGGCAAAAGGTGAATACAAGACACACATGGCACAACTTCAACTTGTTAATTCAAAAATCCAGTTGTCACTTATACAGGGTGTTTTTTTTTTTGACAAGACAAATTTTTTATAAAAACTCTATGGCAGCAAGGCTCCTGTCATTTTCGCACACGAACTCCATGTTGAGGCAGAAATACCTTGCCCCAGTTAAACTGACACTGTTGTGACTAATTAACAAAACTAGATAATTAACTTTTTAATTATTGACTTGAGGGCAGGTGTTTATCTTAGAAACCTGTAGTGAGTGCCAATTTATGCAACACCTATTTTTTAGAAACCACAAAAGTTGCACGTAGTTTGTGATATTCGTCATCGAGTTTCAAGCGTGAAATCGAAACAGATCGCGCAAAAAGCGCGACAGTTCTGCTATGTCAGACCGGAACTACCCGTCACAAGAGAGTGACGAAATTTGAATGAAGGCGCACCACGACCGTAAATTTTCATAAAAAGCTGCAAGCCATCTCACTGTGCCTGCGCATTGCCTTACTTTTACGTGCTGTGTTTGGTGCTTATCCGTTTCGTCTGAACTGTGCGCAAGAAAACCGCAATATCAACCTTTTCTTTGTCTGGGAAGCATAAAACTCAAGGGCAGCCGCTGCGGTGCTTCCTCTTGCAGACAAGCAAAACAGTTTTTCGTGCTTCTTTATAGTTTAAGAAAGAAACAGATAAGCACCACCCATTGCACACAAACATTAAGCTACCTACTCATTTATTTCAGAATGCTTGCAGATTCTTCTGACAATTCTGCTTTGGCGTGCCTTCATTCAAAATTCGTCACTTCCCTGTCACGTGTCGTTCTGGTGTTCCGCCGCGCTTTGCGCATGCTGGGCGCCGTCAATTTCGATTTCGCACCTTGAAATTCAATTCTAAATATCTTGAACTACGTGCAACGTTTGTGATTTCTGAAAAATGGGAATGGCATGAATTATCACGCACTACAACTTTCTAATATGAACAACTGCCCTCAGGTCAATAATTAAAAAGTTAATTAACGAGTTTTTGTTAATTCGTTGCATCAACATCATTTTAGCTGCGGGAAAGTATTTCCGCCTCGACATAGAGTTCATGTGTGAAAACGACAGGAGCTTGACTGTCATAGATTTCTTATTAAAAAATCTATGTCTAAATTTGTCTAAAAAAAAAACACCCTGTATATGTTAACACATGCGACACTTGACGTGCCCACTGCACTCACTTAGCATGCAAAATATTTATTTTACGAAAGGGATAATTGACAACCACCTGACTTTAGCTGAAGCATGAAAGAAATTCATACGGATTTCTCAGAAAGAAAAGCTTCTAGTTGAGAAATTCACTCTTGTCCGGGTATCGAACCTGGGACCAACGCCCTTCCAGGGCAGTCACTCTACCAATTGAGCTAGCCAGAATGCTAGTGAGTGGCAGTGCAAGGACAATTAATGGACAACTTGAAACATGGACAAAGAATATTGCAAACGAGTTGACTAATTCACTCTCGCGCTGCTAATTGTTAGCATCCTGCTTAGCTTAATTGGTAGAGCGACTGCCCCAGAAGGGTGTTGGTTTCGGGTTTGATCCTTGGACCAGAATGAATTTTTCTCCCACTAGAAGCTTCCCTTTCTGAGAAATTTGTATGAATTTCTTTGAGGCTTCGTCTGTACAGACCGAAAAGACCATACGGTGCAAAGTGTATACACCAACCTTGCGCACGTTGAGTGTGTCGTGCACCAGGTGATGGACCAGCATGCTAACAGCGGGCGTGGGCAGGGGCACATCATTCCTGATGAGCAGTTTCACCATCACCAGGGCCATGTGGTAGTGACGCCAGTGGCTACGCATAACATTGCCATCGCACAATCATGATTATGTACGTTAGGCACTGCAACTACTAGCACCAATGCTACTGTGCATTAGTGCCAGTGTTAGTACTAGCAATACGAGTGGTCATGTTTGTACTGGATACAGGAGAAACGCTAGTAGTACTTGTGCCACTAGTATTAGTACTACCAGTACCAGTACTGCTAGTATTGCTATTACCAGTACCACTGGTTAAGAGTACTGCAGTATAAGTGTTAGAGCACCAGTGCCAGTTAAAGCAGTGGTACTGGTACCACTAGTATCATTACTACCAGTAGCAGTACCGGTACTTATAAAGTAAGGTCTTGCTAAAGAAAAGTTGCTTACACGAAATTGGCGCTTAAATTGAACAAATGCCTCCGATTTGGTTAGTTTTGCATGTGAATGCTGAACCTGCTAATACAATTTTCACAGTTCATTCATTATTGCGTTCGTTATTGCAAAATGCAAACTTCTTTTTGCCGACAAGCTCTAACAATTGTACGGTACCTATAGGTGACAGCTGGGATAGTTGGCATTTCAACATTTTATGCACTTCCAATGCTTGCAAAAAAAAAATCGAGCACTACCCATTTTTTTAGTGTTTTTTTCTCTCGTTTCTTTTTCACCCTACTTTCTTTCAAGCATTAGAAATTCATGAAATGTCTCACAAGTGTACTAGTTCTAGGGGGAAGTCTTGGAATAGACAAAAAGCTGATGTAAACTGCAATTCCACAAAAATGTAAGACTGAAGGAAATAATGTTTCTCAGTTTCAATGGCCACTCCTGCTCGTCTATTCAAATATGGCTTGAAATGAGCACGCAAAAGTGAGGAAACCAAATAAATAGGATAACTGAATAAATATAAGGCAACGTATCAAACTGAAAATCATTACTTGTATCTCATTATAATAATGCCATTACTAGCCACTGAGGCTAGAATTCCTTACTCACATACCAGCTGAAAGAAATTAACATACATCAACCGTTGTAATTACAAGAGAAACAATGCATAGTAAGCTTAATGCACTGAAAAACAACAACAACAACAACAAAAAAAAAACCAGCCCGTTCTTACTGCGCAGTTATGTGACTCTGAAACAGCACTGCATGATTGCTTAGAATGCTACATTTTTTCTCTACTCTGCTGCTTAGAACACCAGGTGTGTCTTGCACCATTTTGCAAAAACGACATTAAAGTGGAAAAGTTACTCGTGCTTGTTTAGAATGGCTTAAAACAAAACTGAAGCAACCATTCATTAATTTACCAAAACCAGTTTACTAGCTACCAAAAAAATGTACATGAAGAGTTTGCATCAACCCTTTTACTCAACGGTCTTGGTAACGTGACGCTGAAAATTTCGAGCAGCACAACTTCGCAAAAAGCTGCAGCAGTGCCTTACTTTATTTCTTATTACTAGTACGACACAATTGACCCCATGCTTTCCTTGGACAAACTAGGTTGCTACTAATTGGCAACAGCATCACTAACAGCACTGCTGCTGTTCACACACCAAGCGTTTGGTTAGATGTCTACGCTAGTGCGTCTCCACTAATGCTGAATCTCTCTGGCAAACAGATTACACAGAAGGCATAAGTGGATACTCACAGGCTACCACTCTCCACCTGAGAAACCAGCTTGCAGACGAGGTCTTCGTACTCCCTGTGGAAAGGGTGCAAAAATTTGATGGTTCATAAAACTCAACAAGAATGTCTAAACCAGTCAAGAAAGCCCACGAGTGTGTGTTTGAGTCTCCAAAATATCTTGCCTGAAATCTTTGTAATATCTTAAAAGCTAACTTGTAACTGGCTTTAATAATAAAGTTGGTTAACAATAAATGTAAGCCCCACAGCAAAATAGCCCCAGGTAAACCCACTCTAGTAGCAGTCGTAGTTGATTGAAAAAAATTTAATTTCAAAGTACGGCAGACTAAGCCAGTTGGTATGGGTTGTTAAAAAACCTGCATGGCTAACAAAGGTGAAAAAAGGCACATGCTGACAAGGGTGCAATGTCAGTATTCTTCCACCTGTCTTTTAATCACACTTATTTTACCACAAAAACATACTAAACGTCCCTCAAGTGCAGTGGCCACAGATATGGGCTCCCATCTCTTAATCTGGTAAGCAAAGTTCAAAGAAAACAACAAAATCCATTACACAGAAAACAACAATGCAGACATCAGTTGGAAGCAACAAAGCACAGCCAATTCCTAATGATTATGGGAAAGCACACAGTTGGAACATTTGCACTGAAATGCACTCTCATCACACTCCCTTAATGGTAAACTACAACTAATTTTTCGACTGAAAAATCCTAGTTTCAAATAAAGTACAAACAGAAGAGTCTCCATGCAAAAATCTTGCATCTGAAGTATGAACAGAAGTGTCATGAAAACCCTAACAAAATGGGCGTTTTAACATCAAAACTGAAGAGAATAGTCATTACAGCTTGCGGGTAGTGGCATATGACCAGGGCATGACCTAGAATGCATGCATTCTCGACATGGCCTCCAAGATAGGGGGCGCTGACACTTGCCTGGACGTAAGTGAGAAAGACAACCACCAAGTAGATGTGAAGGCTTCTCAAGAAAACTATGCCACTGCCAGCCCTGCCAAGACTGCTTCAGTGGTAGTACTATACATACTATCAACTTGTAATGAACTTAGCCAAGTGTAATTTTTTTGAGGTTAGCCTTCAACCAAACCTAGCGCAATAATTACTTTTTTGCACGGTTGTTACACTGCTCTTCAGCTTCCACTGCTGCAGACATTTCTTCGGCAGATGCGGCAAGCGCCAGTTGTTGGGCACGCTCCAAACAGGGTGCTGGCACCTGATGGAAGGAACGACATGCGGTGAACAAAGTCAACGCTGAGAAAGCCATACTGAGATTTCATATGAATCACCGTATCAGTACCACCTCCACATCATTACCTTTTAGTTGTTCCATGTTTACAATATGTTCACTCGGCATGCTGCCCATTTGACAATGCCGTCACATGCATAAAATGATGTCACCTTGTGTATACCGAACACGCATTACAGACACTGCGTTTACCTTTGCTTAGAAGTTTGAAAATGCAGTCGATCCTCAACGTACTTTAAGATGGGAACAAACAGCGCTACACACGGGATGGTGACAGAATGACCGACAAGGCACTGAACTAGCAACCACTGGTTTATTGCTGGGAAGTGCGATATACACAGAAGCTTTGGGCAGAAGACCACCAAAAACACAGTATCCGTGCAGAGATAGAGAAGAAGTCATCCTGTCACAAGCGTCGGCAAAAACAGGTTGTCACATTTTCAACAACTAAGCGATTTCACAGATATGCGGACGCACTGATGCAAGCATTCCCGCGCGTACGAATATGGTGAGCTTCGCTTATCTCGCATGCTCTTTGTTCTCTGCATGTTTCCAAAACGGTGAACTGCTTAAGGATTGGCTAACAACACATGTTTTGCAGTGCTGGGCTAAGTGACTGGCCACAGAACCTTTAAGCAAGTACGTGTGCTCTCTTAGCCCACCATTCAAGCATTGGCCTGTTTGGCTGATGCAGCAGCGGCCATACATGAAAGGAATCTTATAGCATGAGTGCAGTCAACAAAGTGCTTTCTGTGTTTTTTTTTTCTCAGAGTGTTCTGTCTTGTTGCCCTCCTTGTTCACCTTGCGGCAGAGCGCTGAGAGCCTGTTTCTTGCACTGAACAAAATGGATACTCCAATCCTTCTAGCAACCTTTTCTAATCTGTGTGAAAATTCGTGGACATTGAAATATAATGGCTGTACTTGAATGAGGTCTTTTATCGTCTTTGTTGTGTACCGCCCCTCCCCTTGCCAAGGTCACCAGGAGTCTTTCAGAAACAGACACCAGCAAGGCCTGGGGATACCCAGCCTGGGTATAATTATTTGGTTTTTACATCCCAAAACCGCAATATGATTATGAAGGACGCCATAGTGGAGGGATCCAGAAATATTGACCGTCGGGTGTTCTTTAACATGCCCCTTAATCTAAGTACCCAGGCCTCCAGCATTTTGCCTTCATAGAAATGTGGCCGCTGCAGCTGGGAGCGGCTGGGATTTGATCCCCTGACCTTCTGGTCAGAAGTCGAGCACCGTAACCCAAAGACCACTGGGGTGGGTAACCAGCCTGGGTGAGCCATTGCAACTGGTGCTAGAAGCTACCAGTTACCTGGTGGTGGCACAAGTAGTTCACAGCTGCTTTTAGGCAGGAGACTGCATTACCCCTTTTCTACAAGTTTAGTGTGTGCACATGTGAAGGCTGGCATAGCTTTCTTCAAACAAAGATTACATTGCCAGCACACACGGTCAGTTTCAAATGGTAACTCTAGGTCTAAATAAAAATCTCATGGCACAAGTGTCATAAAAACCTTATGGCCTTACTGGCAGTGTGTCATCACACTGGTATTAAGATCTGAAATGTTATTCCTTTCAAAATAAAATTTCATCCAATGTTACTAAAGCACTAAAAAAACACTATTTAGAATAATTAACGGACCTCTGAATGTAATGTCATGTTTAGTCTTACAACTAATTGGCATCTTTAGTACGTATATCAGCGTTTTTGTTCTTTCCTGTGCAATAATATTTTTTGTGTGGTTATTTCATGCGCTCCATTGCTTGTTGACTATGAAAAAAGTTTTTTGAACCAAAGCTAATCTATGGCTATGGGTCCATACAGTGCTTGCAAACTTCGTGTAAAAAAAAAGAACAAAATAAAACTCAATACAGTTCAATTCAACACGTGGCGTAGTACCTTAATCGCAATCTGGATGGTCTCGAGGTGTTTCTGCAGCGTCTCGAGGATGTGCTCCAGGAGCCAGATGATGGACGGCTTCTCGGAGTGCCGTGCACCGACCAGTGCGGGCCACAGGGAATCCAGGAAGGGCCAGTCACACAGGACAAGCATCGTTCGCTGCTTCTTGCCGAGCAGGGTGTACAGAGCGCCCTTGAACTGTTCGTGCGTCACTTCGGGCCGCTCTGGCGTCAGCAGCTCCATCAGTCCTCCCAGAAGGAGGGTGTGCGAGCCTGGGTAACTGTGCACACAGTTGCCCAGCACCTCCTGCGCTTGAATTCGCACCTGCGCCGCGAAAAGGTGGAGCCCACATTGTACGAAAACCAAAACTTGGGACATCTCATTCAAGCGACTAACCTCACTGTAGTGGCTGGTGGCGAGGCGCGACAGGTCAAGCATCAGGTCCCGGTGTAACTCCGTGAAATAGCTCAGGTGGCGGCTCAGAATACGCATCTGCGTGAAGGCAGTGGGATGTCATAAAGTGGGAGTGCAAATGAGCTTGGAGAAAAACCTCCCAACCAGACTTCACCAATTCTGTTACACAAGTAATGGGTCAATCTAACAGCAGAACAAAATGAACAATGGGTGATATTCAACTTTTTGTGTTTGGTAGAAAACCATTAAAACAAACAAACACGCAAATACGTTAAACACCTCTAATATTGATCAGAGCTTATACAGCAACACATGAAAGTACAGAAGTAACAGCTGCATGACACTGTGTATCAAAAATCTGCATCAGACATATTGCAGTCTCCCCCTAAAACAATTGAATCAGTTATTATTACACATGCTAAAATTGGTCGCAACTGGCTGCTGTGGCTCATAGGCTGAACATCAGGCTCTGGGCTTAATGACAAAGGCTCATTTCGATGTGCCTTCATCAAGTCCTTGATAATTTTAAAGCTACATTGTATTAAGCTAGGACTATATTTAGCATCTAGATTTATTCACGAGAAATCAGGCAAAACCATACGACGCTTGCCTTTATCTTGCCATAACTAAACACGGCCTGCAGAACATATGCACTCCTTGTAAGGCAGGACACTGCCACTGATTCGTGAGGAAATCCAGTGCACATTATTCTGTCATCCTTTCTAGAGCCACAAGATCCAGCCAGAGCAGTGAAAACGTATGTGCAGAAGCGGTGCATGACTGCAGAAGTTATCACTGTTCTCAAGTAATTCATGCAGGAGCTGACAGTGTCATGACCCATCCTCACACGTACTCATGACCCATGCCATGATTGACTGCGTAAAGGTAAGAGCATCGCGGGCCTTGCCAAGTTATTTTACGTGTTTTACATATGTGGGCCTCAGCATTAGTATTGTGATGTTGAAATAGAGCAAGTAAATATGACTGGTGAACTCACCTCTTGTTGCAGCTGTGCCCTGTCCACAAGCAGAGCCCGAATGTGTTGCTTGTGTTTAGCTAGCTGTAATGAGAAAGATGGCAAAACCATCATGATTTGTATGTACTTGCTCTGTAAAGCGCTGAAGAGATACACAGCCTTTCATAAATTTGTATTTAGTAGCACGATTTTGAAAGCGTCTCTCCTTTCTGTGGACTACCACATTCTACTGGCAACCACCATTCTTGGTTTGAAAATGCAGGCATAAAATGCATGGACACAAGAACAAAAACAATAATGTAGACAGTGACTGACAACTAAAAGGTAGCACTACAGCAAAGAGAGAAAAAAGAAGGAAAAAAATAAACCCTTATCCGAGTCCCTTATCATGGGTTCAGGCATAACAATTCTTAACAAAGACCAGCTTGTTATACCGTATTTACTCGAATCTAACGCGCACCTTTTTTCCGGAAAAACGAGTCCAAAAATCGCATGCGCGTTAGAATCGAGTACCGAAAAAAAAAAAAAAGAAACTCGGTTATCGTATTGCCATCGACATTTCAAAATGGCCGCCTCCTACGCGCCTTGGCCATGTCTGCCATTTTTTCAGTTCGTACGTGTGCTGAGGAGATTGTAATCCCGTTCTGCGTTCGCATCGACGGCGTGGAAGTGCCGACTCCAAATACTCGACGAGTGTACCACAATGCCGCATTTAAAAGAATAGTTATTACATGTGCAGAGAGACGGACGGAAATCGGGCCGCATCGCGGTCGTTCGGATATAGTTCGGAGTTCCCGAAACGTGCGTGCGAGACTGGCGCATACAGAAGCAGATTTTTTACAGCAAAGCTTCACGAAAAGGTTTCAGTGGACCAAACCAGGGCCAGTTTCCCGAAATCGAACGAGTGTTGACAGCGACAAGGAGTTGTCCGACAGCGACGAGAACTGATCCATTACGCGACTCGTATCGCCGCCGCAGTGGTGACAGTTTTAGCGGCAAGGCCCGCTTTTTGACTTTGTGTTTTACTGTTTTGAAACTTCAGTTCTTTAAAACCCAAATACTTGTTCTTCTGAATGTGCGAAGTTTGACTCCTACGGACTTTTTTTGTTCTTTTCTCTCACGAAAAATGGGTGCGCGTTACAATCGACGTATTACTTTTTTTTTTTTTTTTTTGGTCGCGGAAAACGGGTGCGCGTTACAATCGAGGGCGCGGTAGAATCGAGTAAATACGGTATACTGGGATAACCGATATGACAAGCTTCTATTGCAAGATGCACTTTGTTCCCGTCTGTACAGAACTTCACCACATTTGAAATTGGCAGTACAATCACGTTTCTGGTAATACAATGTAGAGACATCAGTTAAGGGTGGCGGCAACAACCTCCCCCCTTACACTCCTGGTGCAATGAAAGATGAGCTGTCAACCTGATTGTTCCCCACAATAAAATGAGCTACATCGAACAAAGACTTCAAACATACCCGGTTCTCCAAGCCTTTCTTGACAATGTTGAACCCTTTCCATCGAGTATCAAAGTCATCCTTGGGGATTCCCCAAAAGAACATGAGCTCATGGTAGATCTGCGATGAGAGCGAAGAGGCTGCAGTTTAAATGCATAACATGTGACGCTTGGCTACGCTTTACCTTGATGATCAGGCAAAGAGACTTGATGTCATCTTCATGAGTCTCCAGGGTATGGTCTGAAAAAATCAACAGTTCAGTGAATTGCTAGAGGTAAACCAAACACCACGTACCTAAAACCTTCCGCATAATGGTGGCTATGACTTGTCGCACGTTTTCTCCGGACTTGAAGTTCACAGCTGCAAAGTGGAAATAATGAAATGCTTTGAAGACAAGCACATGTGACATGTCCAACTTGGTAATCAAATACGAGTAAAAAAAAGACAACCCAAGCCTTGAAAAATTTTCATGCACCCTACTATGCAGCAATGCCTTCTTTGCAGCACAATCAGACCTCAATTGAATGAAGCCCCAGGCAATGTGAGAACAGCTTCATCACATCGATATGTTTGTTAAATTACCATTCGACTGCAAGCAGCATTCTTACAACACCACCTCCAATTTTTTTTCTTTACAATTTCTGGCTGTGAAAATATTTTTGGAGATTGCAGCTACTCTAATTATTAATTCACAACAATCTTCTGTTCAATTTCTAGATGACCACCATTGCTAATGCATATCTAGTAAAATTAATACAGTAAAAACTCAAAGGAACTGCTATGTGTTTTAAGATCACTACCTGTTCACTTTGAGAAAATGTGCTGAAAACTGAGAATTGCCTTTATCTTTTTGACATACAACAAATTAGGAAAGACTGCAAACTAAAATGAACAAATGTACAGCTTGAGTGTGCATGAGGCCTAACATGAGAAAATAATACACAGCAGTGTAAAAAACACACTCAACAGTCAAATTATAATAGCATAATGCTAGATTCATACAAAACTACATTCAATGTAAACTGTAAAAAAAGAGATGCACATTTATGCAGAGCTTTCTTTGCATTTGAAAACAGTACTGTATTATCTGAAATTTTGTGTGTGGAATTGTTAAATAAACGAAAAATTCAAATTCCCTAGTAAGCAATTTACAGAAACAAAGGTTTAAGGCTATTTGGGGTGCATGCCATCACACAAAGGAAAAGTATCATAAAAAAGCACATAGTTAACTGCCTATGTGTCCGATTTCTTACGACAAAAGGCCAGTGATCCAATACAAAAATAATAAAGCATATTCATAACATGAATGCAACATTGCTACATTTCCACTTAAAAGCAGTTGCTCTATGCCACTGAACTCTGCGATAGGCAAAGAATGGCTAAAACGAGGACTCAAGAAATAATGATTAAGAACTTACATGGTACTCCTAGGAAGACCTTGTACTCAAAGTGGGCAGGAACTTTTGAGCCAAGCCTGCCGGGATGGAAGAAGGCACACAGATATTCAATATTTAGCATCAAAATAAGTTACCAGTGTCCTCCAATACTTCATTTTTAATGCTTAAAAGCCTTCTGGCCAAGTTTGCTGCATGGAGAGAAGATGCTGCTAGGGGTGCATTGTAGACAAAGCTATGTTTGCTGCTGTTGGCTTGCTTTGGCGGTATGCACCGTACGGGCTTGCTCATACTGTCTTGTCATCTCTTAAGAGTTATTTCGAACTCTAGTATTTGCTTCACTTGTTTGGAATAAATATATGAGCTAAGCTTTGCAGTGAAATAGCTTGCAGAGCATTTGAGTGAGGAGAGCATGCTCTCGTCACTCAAGTGCTCGTAAAAAGGGAAATTTTTTCGAGGGGCTCGTTTCGTCGTTGGACACAACCAAATGAAGCCAACAGACAATTAGGCCAAGGAAAGCATAGGGGACACTTATTGTTGTCTTTAACTGTAGTATGGTAATTATGACACAAATTGAAATTAACTAAAGTGGACGAAAAACCACCTGTGGATTTCGTAGGTTGTGGGCTCGGATACCACCGTTGGAAAGGGTGATTTTTGATCACCCTTTCTATTGCACCCAAGCACTGTATGTAACCAATGGACCATCTGCAGCGGTGGCACAGTGGTTACGTTGCTTCACTAAGAGGCCTACAGGTGAAGTTAGGCCTGACGTTATTTAGGCCATAGGATTACCCTCAGCAAATTCATGCACTGAAGATTGTGCAACATAATTTAAGTGAAGTCAAGAACTGGCATAGCTGCCCCCACCCCCTAGACACACACACATTACACGCACACATGCATACACACAAAAAGACAACGAAAGCTCACAAGTTGATGGGCTCCCCAGGCCACAGGGGTAGTGCCAGGCCCGCTCCCAGAATGCAGTCTAGGACCAGGTTGAGGCTACGCTGAACCTCTTCCCTGTAAAAAAATAAAATAATTCAAGGAATTTCAGCTGAAAGCAAATTGCAGAGGACATAAAGGAACACTAAAGGCAAATAATAAGTCTAGATGTATTGTTGAAATAGGGTTCCAGAAACCTCGTAGTGCTTGCTTCGTGCCAAGGAAATGTGTGTCAAGGAAATCAAGTGTTAGTTGCCCGATACCATTAGCACAATTCAAACCACATGTCTCTGAGAACGGCCTTCTGACGTAACCATGCCCGCCTTTTACTCGCTTTACTGCGCGACAGCCGGCGCTTTGGGGCAACAGAGCAAGGGGCTTTAGCCCAGCACAGCCCACCGAAAACGGAACTTCCGTTGTACTTAAGGGTTGTCAAGAAGTTCATTTTTTGTATGAATCGGACTGAAACACAGTAGCTGAATTTTATTCCGTCTTGTAATGCACCCAAATGTTCTTTTCTGTCATGGGTAGTTTGAGTACTTGTGATCAATTGTACTCAGGCCCAACTACGTCATCGGGCTTGCGTTCCAGAATGTCCCACTGGTGGTGCAAATCATGTCCTACGTTTACCTTAATTTCTCGATTACTAAAGTGCTGCTGTGTGTAATATTGACATTTCAGACGTTCTCAAGCACTGACCTTTAACTCTGACGTAAGTTGTTATTTACCTCTAGTATCCCTTTAAGAACGCTTCCATACAAGTCAAGAACACAAAGAGGTTGTCACTAGTGAATAGGTTTATAGCCTATGAAAACTAAAGCCAGGCCCAATGCATCAATGTTATTATCAATTTCACTTCACCAATGCTGGGCAAGGCGGCTCTGCCTGCTTACATTGGGCACGGATAAGCATTCACTAACTATCACTGTTCAGTGAGATGAACTTTGATTATTTGGCCCATCTCTGTTGAGAAATTTGCTAGAATAAAAGGCACAATAGATGCCATTTTTGCATGCTTTTACTAATGTGCTATCACTTCATTTGTTCCCCGAGTCATTTTAACCCCACAAGAAAAACTGAAAGAAGTTGAAAACAACCAGTCAAATGAAAAAAAAAAAGAAAACATTTATCAATTGTCTTGTTTGCACTGGCCATCATGGGAAAAAAAGATCAAACCAATCAAAACCGCAATATGTACTGCTGTCACATGGGCACTTTTGATCGTGATCAGGGTTGATCTGGATTAGGCTCACCGAATCAGTTGCTGCTACACAGCCACTTATAATCAATTTGGATCAAGGTCATAATCTGCACATCACGATATGGTACCCAGATCACGATTTGGCTGACATCAGCATCAAACTCAATCCAGATTAGTCTGGAAGCAGCGACCATTGTTGATGGTGACTAAGAAATGCAACCCGGATAAACCCTGACAGTGATTCATGAATATAACACATTGTTTCCTTTCCACACTGTTGCAGAAGAGCATAAAGGCGCTTCTAGACTAACCTGGACAGACTGCGCTCTCCCCTACTCCAAAGGAGCAATGCCTGCAGTTCTGGCTGCAGAAAGGTTTCAAGCAGGTCTTGCACGCATGCCAGCTCTTCACTGGATGGAACGTGCCACTTGATGTCCAGATGGTCTAGGTCTCCTGCTCGGCCCCACTCCTGCAAGCAACCATCTTCGAAAATGCTCTTATCTCGATGTTTTTCAGGCATCACAGTGTTACAGATGAATTTAATACAATCGCCTTATGTTTTCTGCTCAACACTGTCTCTGTGATTGCTTTTTCACCATAATAAAATAGCAAAACATTTATGCTAGGACATTTATGCTGATAAGTAGGCTTGCGCGAATATTCGAACGAATATTACAGTATTCAAGTTCGCTTCGAAACGAATTTAAATTATTCTAAATTTCGAAGTATTCGAAATGAACCAATAGACATATAAACCACATGTAACCCCCTGTAAAGGTGGTTTCACTGCAGTGCAGGGGTGATATACCGTGAATACACCTAGCCAGGGGAAATCTGCACTGCCGTGAAGCCGCATTTCAAGGTTAAATGAACATATTACCCTCATTGATCACTTAAGCGCGTGCAAACAAGGCCAAAGAGAGGTGACGACAACACAAGTGCTTACTTCCAACTGACATTTATTTACGAAAATGCATAATATAAACTTTTTTTTTCCATGACGTCACAAAGTCGTATGAACATGCTGAGAAACTGTGTTTCTTTAGACAACAAGGTAACGGAAGGTGGGCTTATGCATGACTGACCCACCTTTGCAATCAAATCCGTCTCTATTATCTCCCTCACATCTTGGCTTCTATTTCTAGCTACCACCCTACACATATCATACAATGGTTTACAAGGCCTTCCATTCTTCAACCCACACTCATGACAATGCACCGAAAGATTGCCATCACGATAGTTCCCCACCTTCCTCTTGTGCTCCATGAGTCTTTGGTTCAGACACCTACCAGCCTGGCCGACGTAGCGGAAGCATTCGCTTCGAACCTAAAATTTACTATTCGCAGAAGCCTACTGATAAGGTTACACTTAATATGCTTAAAACTTGTGCTGTAGGCCAGTATTAGCATTAACATCTGCCTACACAAGTGCTTCAAAGTAGGCTAGTTCAACAAGGAAACCGATACCCTGTTGACAAAAGACACAAAGACGTGTCTGCAGGATCGTCCTGCCATCTGTGATATTTTGCTATATTAATTATATAATAATTATATATTCAGGGGCAAAAAATAACCATCTAGTCTCACATCTATCAGTAATCTTTGTTAGCTGGAAATGCACTGAACGTCTAAAACATGGGCAAGGTCTATTCACACGCTAAGGAACCTATGGACACTGATGGGCCCAGTTGCATAGCTTCCATTTATCTAGAGTTAAGAAAAGATTATTTGGCTAGCCTTACTCCTCAATTATTGCATCAAAAGCAACGCACCCTGTGGTTGTGCTCACAAAGTGAATTTTTAATTTTTCTTTTACATCAGTGAAATTTTGTTTATTGCTGGTTCAAGTCAGCGTACTGCAATCTCTTTAGTGGTCAAACTGTCAGCTGCCGATGCCCGACAAACCTGCACCCCGCATTGCTTAGTAGCTGAATAACCCACAAGCAGCACTGAAACAAAAGAAGACAAGCAGCACACACCCTGATAGGCAGGTACTCTGCGAAGTTGAGGCACTGCTCCCACGGCACTGCTGTCATGCGGTAGTCGAGGGGGAAGACCAAGCTGCAAGCCCGCAGGACGTTTCGGAGCAGGCTGCTGGCCAGCAGGTAGCCCCGCCGAGATGACAAGTGCAGCGTGCGACGGAGCACATCTCGCAGTGAGGGCAGGTGTGGAATCAGCTCCTTTCCATTACAGCGCACCATCTGCGCCGGACCGGATAGAAAGGTATCAAGGTTACAGGAATGTGTTATGTCCTGGGAATGGGTGTGGATATTCTTGGGCAAAAACGTGAATGCTAACAAGCTCATAACTACTAATTGCTTACAAAGATCTTCACAAAGGCATTAGAAAGGCTGGGCTGCAATGGTGGCTTTGTATTAATAAATCAGGCAGATTTTTATACATGAATGCGGAGGATTGCTCATGATTACTCTTGACTGCGTACAACTGTTGTAGAAAAGGACACTGCTGCAAAGAAATGTTTCTTACAGCAGAGGCTTCTCATGAGGCACATGACTACTCATGACTGTCAATGACAGAGGAGTACTATGCGAGACTGCACAAAATTTTGGAGTTTAAACATTTAGCTGTTCACTCTGATAGATTTGTAAGCCCCCACATGATGAGCACTACTGATTGCAAAGAAGTGCACTCAGGCATGGATTGTTAAAACACACTATGGATTTTTCCTTTCTTTCCTTCTTCTGACACTTTCTCTTTTCTTTTTTACTGTAAAGTTAAAATTTGCAATGGTTAACATGTTCCATAACATTACCTCGGAAAGCAATAGCAGGTCAAAGAGAAGCTCGTCGTCAAGCAGTTCCTCTGTGGCCACTTCATCAGATCCAGTCAGCGCCATGACCAGCTTGGTGAAGTGTGGCACAAATGTGCCCAGTGCCAGGTTGGGATTGACCTGAATCAAGCGCAGCAGAAAAAACATGCAGCTCATGAGGTAACAGGGCTTGATACTAAAGGGGACCTGTAACACTTTTCGAACATGGTCAGAAAACGCTGCCAATCAGTAGTCGAGGCTCCTGCGAACATGCGAGCCAAATACTGTAGTAAGTGCACGTGGCAAGGAGTTTACAATCACATTTCGAAGACAGCTATAAATCATTCATTCTTCTTACGGCAAATTCCGTGATAGATGGGCCCGACTTCATCATAGCATTCGTGCACTGCATAGATATTGTGGCCGCCACAGTGATCACAGTGAAAGAGAGCCGGCATGTTCAAAGAAAAAAAGAAAAATTGCTCAAGGTCATGACACACGCTAATGTAGCTTCTTGCTCCTTTGTCACATTTAGAGAGTAGTGTTGCCCACTAATGCTTGTTAAGAACAACTTTTGCAATGAAATTGCTTACAAGATTGCTAAGAGCACCTGGCCTTGCTGTAACAGTTATACTAGTCTGAAGGATATTCCCCTATTCCCTTATGCTAGAACTTTTCAAATTCCTGACTTACAGTTTTAAGAGTGCTGCAGAAATGTTTACGCAACTTATGGATAGACCTACAGACACACTGAGGGCTGAAACAATGCACAGCCATAGTCACAGCAAGAAAAGCTCACCCGAGCCATGCAACGGCACAAGTTGGCAACATAGCGGCCAGACACACGAGTCTCGAGGATTCGGTTGGAGACGAAGGAATGCAGTTTCTGCAGGGCAGCCTGCAAAAGAACACAAGTCACGGCATCATTCCCATTCCAATCAGCGCAGCTTAAACGGCATCTGTGAACATATAAAAGAAATCTGAACCAGAAGCTAAGAATTCGACAAAGGGAACTCTTTAGGTGCATTAGGCAAGTTCCCTTTGGTATGCTTGCTCCAGGCTGCAGTTTTCCTAATTTGGCTACAGCGATCGCTTCAAGTCTCCACTTTCCTATGAAGTGCTTTTTCAACATACCAGAACAACAGTTATGGTATGCTGAACATTCGTCACTAAAATCCCAGCTTGATGTAGACTCACTCGCAAATGTTCAACATAACGTAACTTTTGTTCAAATGGCTTTAGAGCATCTATTCTTGTTTTCTTGCATTCAGTACTCACACCAGGTCACTCTGATCTGCTTATTTACTTTGTAACTCTCTTAGTTTAGGTAAACTCTTGCTCCCGAAAAGCATATAAAATGTTTTATATTTTAAAAACTACATTTTATACAAGAAAAATAATTGCGTATTTGAAATCGTCGCACGAATATACATAAACTCGGCAAGCTTCACCTCAATTGATAAGAATATTAAAAAATTTCAAGACCCACGTCCCCCTTACTAGTTGCAGCTGAGATGCAACCAAGCCTGCGTGGGTTTCCAGCCTCACCTTGAATATGTCGGGCGAGCACTGGGTGAGGATGCTGCTGAAGGTGGAGGACAGGCCCACTTCCAGAATGTTCTCCTCGGTGTTCATCTTGTCCGTGTCCCGGTCCAGCCTCGTCGGATTCTCCAGGCTGCTGTTCTCAATCAGCGAAAAACACCTTTCCATCAGCTGTAACACAAAGTCTTCAAAGCCAGCAGTGGCCAGGCAAACCTCCTGTTCGATTTCAGTGAGGTCCGTGCGAATGTTCACAGCCTTAGAGCAGTCCACCAGCGGAACGAGGGTGGCAAATGTCGAGATAAACTGGAATGTCACCTGCAAAGGACCGCAGTTGCAACTTGTTAAGAACTCTGCCACAAACTGCCTTGAGCTTCTTCCAACAGCTGCTGCAGTAACGCAAAGCAATTCTATTGGTTCATGCAGGCCCGTAGCCAGGGGGGGGGGGTTAAGTATGTGTTTTTACCAAAAATAAATAATAAAAATAGGTGTTTTTCTCAAAAAGTCAAGGTTTTCAGCAAGTGGCCCCCCCCCCCCTCCAAAGAAAAAAAAAAAAATCCTGGCTACGGGCCTGGGTTCATGCACAGGTGGACAAAATACTGTTTGCACAGTACATGGCACCCTTGTCCACAGCAAGTTGAGTGATGTCCTTTCTCATAAAAAAAAAAGCCTAATCTCAAACCTTAACATTTACGCGCTTCAATTTATTAGTCAATTCTAGGGCTGGGCAAATAGTAAATTTAAGGTTCGAAGCGAATTCGAAGCAAATAATGACCTTGTCGAATAATTTCGATTTGAATAGTTTGAGTAGTATATGTCCCATATTTAAAAAAAATAAGCATTTTTGTCATGACTGAACTAACTTGCACAAAATTTTTATTAATTGTAACTAGGTGTGTGCGAATGTCACTTTCTTGTTTCAAGGTGGAAGCAAATCCAAATAGTAGGGGTGTGCGAATATTCGAAATTTCGAATATTTTTCGAATAGTGTTTGCTATTCGATTCGATTCGCACTGAAATTTTACTATTCGAACTATTCGAACTTCCCAAAGACAAATGCTGTCAACGTCCAATTGAAAGTGACCCCTTCAGATTTTCAATATGCTTCACCTCATTACACTCTCGTATTGCGGCAAAGCTGCCTTTCAAGCTCTGTTACAGTCGAACTTAGCCAAGAGACAAAGTCCGGTTGGAAGTGGTCCCTAGATTTTCAATATGCTTCACCTCCTCACACCCCCGCATTGCGGCAAAGCTGCCTTTAAAGGTCCGTTACGGTCGAACTTAGCCAAGAGACGGTCAACGTCCGTTTGGAAGTGGTCCCTAGATATTGAATATGCTTCATCTCATCACACCCCTGTATTGCGGCAAAGCTGCCTTTCATGCTCCGCTACGGTCGCAAGTGTATTAACTCAAGAAAACGCTGGTTCCAATATGGAGATGAAAGATGTGGCAGAGTTGGGGGCTCAATTAATGCTGTTTTGGACCTGAAATTTGGGCAGGAAGTCCGAAAGATCGGATGCCGAAGCTTTTTAGCATCCAAAATTTCAGATGTTCTTATATATCGACGTCTACGAGGCAGATTTGGAACTCTGGATTTGAAGGGAGCACACCCTTGTCCGCCACATCAGTTGGGCTTCCACGGATGTTGAAAGAGGAGGAGAGGCTGAGGAAATGGCATCTCTGCCTATCACGTGTAGTGTTGTCGGCAACAATTTGGTTGCACCAAATCATGTTCATAAATACAATTCGGCCTCTACATTGCCTCACTCTTGATAAGAAAGACAACTATGAAATATGACCCCACCAGCGCTTCATCAACATAGCGAAAAGAAACACTTTCATGTTGCTATCTCACAAGAACATACTTAGGGATTCTCTGCAACTTTTTCTGTAATTTCACTTCGAATTATTCAAAAATTGTTTGAGAAATATTCGCAAATTATTCGAAATTATTCGATTCGATTCGCACTCAATCTTCATTATTCGAATTCGCTTCGCACCCAAAATTTTGCTATTCGCACAGCTCTACCAAATAGTGACAGGGGTTGAATAGTAATAGGGTGGAAGTTATAAGGCTTTAAGATATGTTACATTTTAAAATTTGCTATACTTAGCACATATAAGCCCGCATAACACACTTAAACTTAAAAAAAATAGTTAATCAAGGTGCAGGTGCTATGTACAATTACCCTTGAAGTGTGGCTTCACGGCAGTGCAAATTCCCCCTGGATAGTGGATAGGTGGTTTCACGGCATAGCAGCTTCACACTGTGGTGAAACCACCTAATCAAGTGGGTCACACGTGGTCCAATATAAGTCTATTCGTTCATTTCGAATACTTCGAAATTTCGAATAATTTAAATTCGTGTTGAAGCGAATTCGGATACTTAATTATTCATCTGAATATTCACCCATCCCTAAGGCTCAGTTCAGGTAGTTTAAGTTAAGGGCCAACTGTAACAACATTTATTTAAACATGCTCACTGTTTAGTGTGCGAATTACAGAAGGAAGAAGGAGCCTTGAAAGAATGATAAACAAGAACACACATAGAACAACAAACATGACATCAGACATGTTGTACTCATTTAACCTTGGCTACATTGATTATAAGTGAACAACTAAACTATCTTGAAAAAGCTGCAGGGCTGGTAATCATCTGACATCTAATTATTAACAGGTTGTAAATAGCATCTAAGCAGATGCACGCACTTGGTGGCGAGTAATTCCCTAAGATTTTGACTAGGCTGTAGGCATCTTGAAAGTAATGGTGAAGAGCTATGCCAGCTTAGGTTCAGAGTCATTTCCAGCAAGCAGTAATGGTGGCATTTCTTTTTTTTTTCATTTAAAACATCAGAAACATGCATGCTTGCTACCTTTTCATGACATTCACTCATTTTCAAACACCCAACTTTGCACTAAGCCTGTTCTATATCAGTGTTACTTGCCACAGCTTTTCACAAAGTGTAAAATTTCAATTCAGTTGGCCTTCAATACCCGAAAGCAACACAGGGAGGCTATTACAGATGACGTGCCATTCGGATCCAGATTCATTACAAGTTCTTTAATGTGCACACCAAGCAAAGTGCCCGAGCTTTTGCCTTACGCCCCCGTAAGAATGTGGTTTCCGTATATGGGAATAGAACCCACAACGTCACACGCTTGGGCTCCCAATCACCCTCCACTTCAGGAAAGAAGATCAGAGCAGCCACTTACGATGCACTTGCGAATGTCATTGGGGTCAATGCCGGGCAAGCAACTGTTGAGCAGGGGTACCACATGGGAGGGACCCTCGGGAAAAAAACGACCCCCCTGTACGAGGGTGCGTGCTACTGCCAACACGCAGTGCATTGCTGCCGTCAGGCGGTGCGGCTCCGTCAGAGTCTCCAGCGAAGAGTACAACCTAAATGCCAAAAAAGAAAAAAAAAGCACTTCTTAGCTCAGTAGCATAAATGAATAATTGTTGGAGTTTTACATCCCAAAACCACAATATGGCTATGAGGGACGCTGTATTGGAGGGCTCCGGAAATTTTGACCATCTGGTGTTCTTTAACGTGCACCGAAATCTAAGTACACTTAGTTCAATAGCATCAACAGGTAAATGACATCAGAATAAACCAATCATGCAATGGTCAAGGAATCAAGAATCATTGATTCATTTCTTGACCGTAACATGTAAGTTGCATGCTTTGGCCCCGATTTCTTAATATGGTATTGTTCCATGTATAAAAAAGTGGCAGAGACTTTCATAAGATGATTTTCGAATTCCAGGAAAGAGAAGAAAAACGCTTAGCTCAATAGTATCAACAGATGAATGACATCAGAATGAACCAATCATTCGATGATCAAGAAATCAAGAATCATCGGTTCTTCATTTCTTGACAATAGGACCTAATATTGCATGCTATGGTCCCCATTGCTCAATATGGCACTGTTCCATGCTTAGTTCCTCGAGTAAGAAGTGTGCAGAGACTTTAAGAAGATAATTGTCAAATTTCAGCGACAGCTTCCCGGCAGACCGGCTGCGATCTGCTGTTGGAGACATCTATTTCTTAGCTCTAGTGGCAAACACTGACATGTGTGGATGACGTGATATTACACTGCATCCATGATTGGTTGGACCACGTTTCATTAAATTGAGGACACATTGTGTAGTGCTACCAGGTTATTCATTAATCAACATCACCTTTGATGACACTGTTTCTGCAATAGGCCCAGCCAAATGGGCAAGAAAGCTGTCCCTGCTGAGTAAGGGAAGAGCCAAAGAAAGAAAGCCTTGCCTAAAAAAAAAAAAGCAATGCTGTCCATTGCCATAAGTGATGTTTTAACCATGGCAGCTACGAAATTGCCGAGTCAATTCTGGCGCACTTAGCCCACAAAGCATGGCCATCAATACTGCTTTCCATTGCTCACTGGGAGTTGAGGTGCGACACAATGAGGGCACATACAAAAGGAAAATTCGCATTCTTTTCTCCCCTAAACCAAGGAGACGAACTGTGCTTAAATGATTACCATAAAAGAAGACCTTGCAGCAAGACGTTAAGCAGAACCTATGCAATCATAAGCATGACAGTCTTTTTTATTTTTCTGGCATTTGATATAGAAACAAAGGTCACTGCATTAACAAAATATTTCATTTATTGAGCAGGTGGGCCAAGGTTTGTGGATGGCAGCAACGTTAGCGACAAGGACAAAGTGAGACAGTGAACACTGCACTCAGCAACTGGAAGCTTACTGAAAAAAAAAAGTTTTTTTTCAGAGAACTATCAGTTTTACAATAAACTGGTCGTCTGACTTTGTCATTGTCTCTTGCATCACTCCCATCTAAAAGAAAATCAAATAAAACATGACTGCAAATATTTCACTTCAGCTTTCACATAGAACTTTTATTCTATCCTCTACTTTTTCTCTGCTTATCATACAGTACATTAGAATGCTTTATTAGTGCTCATTAGTACATTAGAACATTATTGGAAGATGTAGAGTGGGTGTATTGAAACTTTTATGAAGATATATTTAAAAGTATTATTTGTGCAGCCACTGTCACATTCTAGGTCAAGTCATGTTCAAGATGAGCCTCACACATTCGTATCACAGTTCATGCGTATTTACATAGTGGCACAGCAAATGTTAGAAAACATGTACAATGAGTGGTGCCACATTTCTGTCTAGGTAAAATCGTAGGAGCTCCTATGGTTGCGTTAATGCAGCTTTGCACTGGAAAGCACTGTTACATACCTTTCTATTACGGGTGGAATGACCACTTCGGGCCGCAGAAGAGCCAGGTCTTGTAAAGCGACAGCCGCGCCCGAGCTGCCTCCCTTGCTAAACATGGAGAGCAAAACAACCGGTTGCACGCTCTCCACAAACGCTGTCACATCTGCGTCAGTCAAGCGGTGCGACTCTGGAGGGATGGGCTCCCACGAGGGTGGCCTGTAACGCTCCCTGCATATTTACACCACACAGTGACACCATGCTCTAAATACAATGGTCAAATACAGAGTGGAACAATGCTATGAATGACGGTAGCTTTTACAATTTTGGCAGCATTTTTTTTTTTCACCTCTAATGAACCTGCCTCGTCAGATATATTCTAGAAACTAGGCTTGTGCGAAAAGTAAATTTTAGGTTCGAAGCGAATAGTGATTTGGTTCGAGTAACTTCGAAGCAAATTAAATAGTACAGTATATCAATATTATAAAGAAAAATGAGGATATTTGTCATGACCAAACTAACCTGCACAATATTTTTTATGTTGAAACAAGGCATGTGCAAATGTCGTTCTTTTTGGTTCAAAGGGAAGTGGGAGCAACTTTGAATAGTAGCAGGATTTGACTTTCGGTAGAATGCAAGTGATAACCTATAAAAGTACACTTGCATTTTAAAATTTACTATAATTAGAGCGTATAAGCCGGTATAACAAGCTTTTAAACTTAAAAAATGATGAATCGATGTGAGGATAATATGTTCATTTAACCTTGAAGTGTGGCGTCGCGGCAGTGCAGATTTCCCTAGACAGATGTATTCACGGTATGGCACCCCGCCACTACAGTGAAACCACCTTTACAGGGGGTTTACATGCTGTTTATGTGTGTCTATTTGTTCATTTCGAATACTTCGAAACTTTCAATAATTTAAATTCGTGTCAAAGTGAATTCGAATACTGTAATATTCGTTAGAATATTTGAAGTGCTCGAATATTCGCACAGGCCTACTAGAAACATTTGCAAGTTTGTTAAGGACTGGGCACATACAATTTTGTCGTTACCATTAGCTGCAAAATATGGCAGTACCGGTTTTTAATTTTGTACTGTTGACAGAAGACAAGAAGACAAGAAGCATCATGTTGTTGTTTCTTTTATATACACCTATATATTTTTAAGTGTCGGCCACTATGGGATTAAAGAGAATGACCAGAAATCAAAGGCAGGATGTAAAAGATACATACTTGTGAAGCCTTCGCACCACTTCTGCAGGCAACTTGTACAGCACCCTCTGAAGTTTTGTCTGTAAAAAGCATAGACACACAGACACCACAATGGACGTACTTGTGTAAAGTTTTGTTTGCACCAGATATGAAGTGGACACAGCAGGCAAACTCTATAGAAGCACGGTATGGCATGTCATCATCATCATCAGCCTGGCTACGCCCACTGCAGGGCAAAGGCCTCTCCCGTGTTGCGCCAGTCAACACGGTCCTGTGCTTGCTGCTACCATGTTATACCTGCAAACTTCTTAATCTCATCTGCCCACCTAACTTTCTGTCTCCCCCTTGTGTGTTTGCCTTCTCTTGGAATCCAGTCAGTTACTGTTAAGGACCAGCATAACTATGGCATGTAAATTTCATCAATGTTTTGTGAGCAAAACCCCAGCTTGACACTGACTCACTTGCAGATGTTCGCATACCATAACTTTTGTTCGAATGGGTTTGGATCACCAAATCTTGTTTCCTTGCATACAGTTCTCACTCTGGATTATTCAGACATGCTCATTTACTTTGTAACTCTCTCAGTTTAGGCAAACCGTTGCTTCCAAAAAGCACATGAAATTTATTATATTTTAAAAACTACACAGTTTACTCCAAAAATAACTGTATATATTTGAAATCTGCACAGAATATGCGTAAACTCGGCATAAAAATTGATCAAGAATTCAAATAAAAAAAATCTTAAAGACCCATGTCCCCATGATGCTTTAGTATCAAGGAATGTTTTCTCGCAAGTGCCACAAATGTGCACAGAATGCACTGCTACAGTGCCATTGGGCACGTGTTTTCATTGCAGCTGAGGAGAGGTACTTACCACCCAGCGGCCATTGTTGGACGGATGATAGAAGGACTCAATGGCCTTGAAGAGGTGGCTCACGTATGTCTGGCAGGTACTGCCACCACCCTATATCCAAGCACGAGCACTGGTTAAGTTTTTACCCACGCAAGCATTAATTAAAGGCAACTCAATCATTGGACTAAAGACAGTGTTGACATTATGTGGCACCTCTCTTTCCCCTTTGGCATCCCTTTCGTCATGTGACTTCCAAGTCATACCTAACTTCTGTTACGTCACTTCCAGTACACACTTATGGCCTTAAGCACGACATCCGGTAATAGTTACTCAATTTCTTGTGTATACTTTAACTACTTCTGGTCTAGACTTCATTTCTGGTTAGAGTCTGGTTAAGAAGGCACTTTAATTGTGACAAGTTAATGTCTATAAAAAGATTATCATTGACATGAAGGATGCCACATTAATTTCTACGACCTGGCGTTGTTTAGTGTGCAGCTACGTCTAGGTGTACATCAGCATTTTTACATTCTGCCCCCATCAACTGAGTGACTAAACGTAGAAAATCGAATCCATGAAACTGTATGCAGCACATAATGACGTAGCAAGCTATGCGGTGATGGGTTTCCGGATATTGACAAGGCTATATTATTACACAACAAAAACAAAACACAGCCTTGTCTGATAACCTCGCAATGATTTCCAGCTCCAAGTTATAAGTGATATCTAGTGAACAGTGTAACATTCACAGTAGCCATATAAAGTACATGCGATGACTAACCAATGATACAATGAAACAGCCATTTATAACACAGTCATCAAAACACAATTCAGCATGCAATAAAGGCAAAACATTTATTGCGTGCTACAAAAGAAGAAGCAGAATCTTAATTAAAGCTTTTGACAGGTTGATCAAACTTTGCAATTGTGTCAAAATAAAATTTGCATGAATGAGACAAACAAACAAGAAATGACAGTGTATACAGACACACAGTATTAAAGTTTATATCAATCACTGTGATAAGTGTTGCCCTAAGCCTCCAGTTTTATCAGCAATACACAAACAGCTGCTGTATGAAAAATATTAACAAATGGAATTGTGGTTGTGCTGAAAAATCTGCAAATCTAATGTGCTCGTGCAAATGACCTTCCTACCAGCAGTGATGCGATCCAGCTGACGACCGGTGTGCTATCATAGGAGTTGCTGTGTCTGTTCACCTGGACCTTGCCTGACGCGGCTGGGAGGTTGAAGCTCCGCAGCAAGCGAGTGAACATCTGCGGATAGGAACAACACAGGTCATAGCTTCTTTGACGGCACTGCACTGTTGCTGAGACACGAAAAGTATGCAGGACAAGAACAAGGAATGAAGGAATCACTATTGTAAAGTGATCAACTAAGGACGCTTTATCGTCAAAGCAGTAATTTTTTTATTCACTAACCAGCTTTTAAATAAGACAAGCTCTTCATTCAAAGCTTTGCCACTGCTTTCTTTTAGTCATACTGAATTCACAGACTTCTTTAGCCTTGTTTTTTGAAATCTTTTAATGAAAAGGACATGGAAAACTAAGTTCCTACTGATTTTTATTTTTTTGTTAAAGCAGAACTGATGAAATGAGCTGGTTTATTAAGCAGCAAACACTAGACGGTCTTACATAGCCTGACTACACTCTACTTTTGCCCTGGGTTTCTCCAACCAGTGAGCCAAATCAACAGAAAAACTTTGCCCGCAATTTTATATGTCCCTCAGGCTAACACGCAGGCTAACATATTTAAAGCAGTAATTCGAAAATGCAACATAAAAAACAAACTCACCGTCGGAATGTAAGGGTCCCAGTCGATGTAGCCAATGTTGTTCTGAGCTAGCCTTGCAAACAGCCACACAAGGTTCTAAAAGCGAAAAAAGCCCGGTATATGTGTCGACCTATCGAGCAAGTTCAAACTGAATAGTCATTCTATGCAAGAATGGCGTGCTTACATTTTCCCACACAGGAGAATTGTGGCTGTTTTCCCAGAGACCGATAAATTTGTCAAACCAGAGTCTGCACACCAGAGAAAGTTGGGAGAAGAAACAAAAGGCCATTATTAGCAGCATGACTGAGACCATAAGAACAGCCCAGAAGCCATGTAGCTGTGAATCTAACTGCTTTAACTTATGAGAGCTTGTACGTATGAAGCTAGACGAGGGAAAAAAGAGGCCAAGGGGTGTCCACGCGTAAAGAAATGTAAAGTTTGTGCATTCGTTGATTAGAGCATAACACAAAAGGAGCTGTTGCAATTCAGAACTTAATTGTAATTTAATTAATTAATTTCTGGGCTTATGTGCCAAAACCACAACTTCATCATACATACCTTGTAGTGGGGCACTCTAAATTCTGACCTTTTTTTACAAGCAAATATACTGCTATTAAATACCGACTACAAAGTGTACAATCCACTCTAAGTATATGTGCTGTGTCTTTACCCGACAGCTGTATGCATTGCATATAGTAGACTTTAAGTGCTTTTTAATTATGTGATCAATTTTCATTGTATTCATTACCAGACTTCACACTTGCATGTATTTATCTTACCTTTGTTTTATTCTTGTGGCCTTTCTTTTTGAAATAAAATGCCATCAAAATGAAAGAATTCTCTACCTGTTACTTCATGTGACAGCCGTCCATAACACACTTTAGCTAATCGAAGTATGGATCACCAACTCGCTAACACCGACACCTTGCAGAATCAAAACTGGTGCTCTGGTGATGTGACGACGATTAAAAAGAAAACCCTGTTACTGAAGCACTCAAGAGAAGAGGACTTTCACGGTTGTTTGCAGCTATTAAAGAAGAGATTGCACTGGTGTGGTGTGTCTAGTGGGGAGTATTCTGGTGGTCACACTGATTTATCAAAGGTTGTGAAATTAATTGTTCAAAACACACCTTATGGAAGAAGATGCACCCAACGTGTCTTTTCTTAAGACAAAGACGAGACGAGGTCTTCATTGGGAGCACATTTTATCGGACAAAGGCAAGATGAAATCTTTTAATGAAAACTGTTCCTGTCGCCTTTATCAAACTAGCCTTAGTCAGAACGAAAGAAGGGATATTTTTACCGACGGGGCTCATTTATATGTTAGACACAACCAATTAATTGAACAGACAACATAGCATAGATGACGTTAATTGTTGTCCGACTGTAGTGTACTAATTGGATGTTAACTGAAATGAATTGAAGTGGATCAAAAATCACCCTTTCCGTCGGTAGGATCTGAACCCACAACCTCCAAATGTTGTGGGTTCAGATCCCACCAACGGAAGGGTGATTTTTAGAGTCTTTGTCAAAGCAGCTTGTCTTCATCACAGGTCTGTCTTTGTAACAAGATGTATTCCCGACATGAAGACAAAGTGTTCATAGCAAGCCTTTGTTTTCAACAAAACAATGTCTTTGCCTCTGCACCCTTGTTAGAATGCTGGCTACACGTCAAGGCTTCCCTCGTTTGCCCACTGTTGATTGCATCAAACAACAGGAGAGGCACATACTTGAACCCCCGGTCATGCTGCTCGGGTGGCAGCAAGGTGGGCAGGAATAACTCGAAGTATGCCATGGCCTTGTGCATGGTCACATCGAATGGACACATCAGGGGCTCCCACTCGTCAAGCATTTCCTGAGTTGATTCCACTGTGAAGTAGGTGCGACAGTATCGTACCAGCTGCTTGATGTTTGTCTCGAGGTTCCTGCATGAAAGGCAAGCCCTTATTTAATCTTGTGCAACCTGAAACTTCAAGCCCTTTGGAGTTTACCTCTAACCAAAATGAAAATCATCTACCTAACATGCCATTTGCTTTCTCTTCATAAATGCTATGTCCAAGTGATATATGGTGAATATCAGCAAACAGTGCAAAAAAAAAAAAAAAAAACGAGAACTAAAGAATACTTCAGTCCTTGTTTTTTTTGTGCTGCTTGCTTATATGCCGTGGCTCAATACCAACTCGCCCAGTTCTCAATCCTAATCAAGGTGACATAGTTGTGCCATTTGTGATATGAGAGTACCAAAAGTGCAGTGTTAAAAAAAAAAATGAGCACTAGATGACAAATATTGTTTGTGGACAAGATAAGCCCCAAAGGGTATAACAGTTTCTTTGAGCATCGGGCCAACAATAGATTGAAACATGCTCTCCGAGTGATGAACAAAAGGCTGGCAAACGGCCCTATGACACAGTAACATTCCTAAATTCTGTGCACATATAATATCAACAAGCCTGATATCATACACATTTTACAGTACCTACAGACAATGGTTACATGGGCAATGTGGCAGTTGCACTCGACCACCACAGCATAGATCGAGATTGATGCGAATAGCAGACGATTTATTAAAACTCAATTTCATGTGGTTCTGTCATAAAGTAATGCTAAATTTTACTGCGAATGTGGTTTAATTGTCACAAATTTAGTCAATGTCAACGTTTAATCTGTAAAGCATCAGACTTACACAGGTAGGAGTAGCATGCCCAGATGCTCATAAGGTGAGTAGAGCAAACGCTCGTAGAGTTCATACAGAGGCCTCCATTCGATAGAAAGGTCCTCTCGAGAAAGGAGTTCCCGTTTCCTGATGGAGAGATAGAGACAAGATAAGTCACTGCAATGTCAGCACAACATCCTACCAACAAACTCAGAAGACACTTCAAAACAGGCTAGAAGGATTTATAACATAACAGAGATGCAAGCGCACCGGGTAATATCTATCCATAAAAACAGTACAAAAACAAACAATACAAAAATAAAGGAAGACAGATCATGACACCTTGCTATATCTGAGACTAGACTAATGGTTGCCATTGCAGGGCCTTATCAAATGGATGAAAAAAAAAAAAAGTAATCCTCAGCCACCACTGAGAAAATTAACAAAAGTGGAGTGTGCATAGAGCTGCTGTGTAGTATAAAGCATACAAATCCCACAAAAATGCCCATTATGGCACATTAGGATGAGTTATAGCTTGAAATAAAGGCCACCAACCAAAGAAAACTGAGTAAAATCTTTCACTTATAGCTTCTTCCAAACCACACAGATTCCTATCAAAGGTTCGCGTTTAGCATGGAGTTTTCAACTGTGCAATTTCTCAGCTCTGAACAGCCACTTTTCCACTTATGTGGCCTTGACAGCAACAAAGCTAGGGTGGGTACTAGATTCGAGGCTAGTAAAACAGTCTCCACCATATTGAGATGGTACAGGATTATCAAGGCAGCAGCCTCATCTGCATTTTCCTTATGTGCGTTTTTTTGGCTTACCAAGCATCTTTTCATGGAAAGAATCGCACTTTTGGTAGCACCATGAAAGAATAATTCACTAATACATGAGCAATCGTTTTCTTCTACAGTGTCCCTTTAATCATGAACCCGTTGGAATCTTATGCACCTGAATCTTACTGAAACATAATAATTGTCTGGGATTTTACGTGCCAAAACCACCATATAATTGAGGCCCGCCTAAGTAAAGAGCTCGAAATGTGACTGCCATGGCTGCGATTGAACCCGCGAACTTCGTGTCAGCAGCCGAGCACCATAACCACTGTACCACCAAGGCAGACCTAGGTTAGACTGCATGCATTCTATCTCTCTCAGCATGAGTCAGGGAATCAAACCCAAGATCCCCTGCCCAGCAATGTACTGCCATAGCCAGTGAGCAACAGTGGCAAGTGACGAGGTCTACGGTAGAGTGGCAGATTGGATTGAGGACACTCACTTGAGCAGTAGGCCGAGAGTATGGGCCAGTTTCTGAACAATCCCCAGCTCCAGATCGGGGATGACGATGAGTGCCAAGAGCAGCTGAATGAGCTCCACATGGTCTTTCTTGCTAAACTGGTACCCGTACAGTTTCAGGTAACTATAAAACAATGGCGAGGAAAAGAAAAAGGCAAAGTTTTGGCGTAACAGTGGTGTACACATAAGAAAGGGAGAGGGCGGTGCTTTTAACCTCTTCGGGCACTGTGTGCATGGTTGCGCACATCAAGACTATGTAACAATCAAGACTTTGATGGAAACTCATCTGGCAAGGATGAGACATGGTAAAATGAAACATGCATACACCAAAAATGTTTTAATTCGTCTTATTATAATTTGTTATGCTGAGCACTAGTTTCATTTTGCCACCAAAGACAGTGCATCAAAACAAAGACGTTGATGAACATTAACATTTGGCATGTAAGTACACACTTCTCAAAGCACTTCAGAATGCACCTGTGCTGCAAGTTTGAGCACTATCTGCAAAGTCAGTAAAGCGATGATGGGGTTGGTTCATGTCAACATTTAGTATGCAATGATTGAAAGTATCATGTAAAAACTGCCCAGACGGGCATGGATTAACAGGAAGAAGTGCTTCGTCCTATTAGCCCATGTCCACCAGAGTTCTTTTTATGTGATACTAAAACCAAAATTTTTAATTGACAAAATTGATTTTCAGGTTAAGGGTTAGTGACATTATCACCACCTCCCTCTTCCATCAGCCAAACACCCTATACGCCAGCAATACACAAAAACAGTACACATGAACGCTTTTCATGTGTACCTTGCCTATGACAACTCTGTAATTTGGCAATAAATTACAATATTACTAAATTATGTGAACTCAAGTTACTAAGACATTTGAAGAGAAAAAACGAATTGCTGCCTTATACACCGTTCTCATACACAGCACTAATTTGTGGGTGGGAAAACTAAAATTTTTCTAACCACTGTTGTAACAATTTCACACAAGTTGCTAATTAATAATCATGTTTTAATCCTTCAGATGCTCCAACAAGATGCAGTTTAAAATCTACAATACTCATATTTGGTGCAGAGTGCATATTTATAGGCTTCATGTTTAATTGAAAAAAAAAAGCAAGCAAATATTTACTAATTCCCAGCAATTTTCGAATAAGTATGAAGCCTGAAATCAAGTTTATACTTTAATTCAAATTGTCCCAGCAGTTGTCTTAATAGAGAATTCCTGCATTTTACATGCCTTTAAAAAGGATGACTAAAACTTCCTTCTATGTGCATTCTTTAAGAAAAATGCCCTAACGAATCTGTAGTCACTAAGTTCCAGCAGACAGCTCAACAGGCACTTGTTATGTTATTTGCACAAATACAAAACAAACAAAAAATGCTTCCTATTCCGTGACATACTCATTATCATTAGCAATTCTGTGGCTACAAGTGGATGAAAGGGAACTTAGTCAAGCAATGAATGAAAAAGACAGTTAATAAAATCTGTACCAATCCAGCACAAAGCCTTGCGAACTTTAGTTTACAAAGCCACAATGGTGAAACAAAATCAATAGTACTTGTGCAAAATGCCTCAATTGCATTTCTGTAATTATATCAGCTGTTAATAATAATAATAATAATAATAATATAATAATAATAATAATAATAATAATAATAATAATAATAATAATAATAATAATAATAATAATAATAATAATAATAATAATAATAAAAATAAATGGCATGACAGTAATACTACTCATGTTCTCTAGAGCCCCATACTAAATGTGGGTAATGAGAGGAAGTTCCAAGCGCAAATTAATGTTGGGCTGATCCGACTATAAGCTATACTATACAGTCAGCAGTTACATTTTTTCAGTCTAATGCAACATGTAAATCTTTATACTCTATTACATACCTTACAGACAAAAGCATATTCACATAAAAGCATAGAAAAAAAAGAAGTGCCCGATAAATCTGGCAATGTCAAAGCAACATGCAAAATGTAAGAGCAATAAAAAGAAGTATCATAATAAGTGATCAATACAAAAAAAATGGGACCATTGTTTTTCAAGCAATGTACATATATGTGGAGCAGCTGAAGTGGCATTGAAACTATTGGAGAGGCCCCACTGCTGAGAGGCAACGTAGGCCGGCAAAGCACTTGGCGTACAGCCAGGGGAAACCCCCTCAAAAGAGACTGCCGCCTCGAGGAGACGAAAATGTGTACATGTAGCCTCTACCGGTGTCTGAGGAAGGTTGATTGCCTCACACAGTCCTGCGTCTGCCTCAGGCAAGCTTTGCAAAAGCTCAGCTAGCGGCAGCTAACAGCTAAAGAAAGCACTGTGGGGCCCATCACCAGGAAGGTGTTCTCGACGGCCTCTCTTGGACAGTGTAGTGTGAGGCTCATGGACTATTTTAGTGGGTCTTGTACAAGCGCCCTCGGCAGGCGAAACCGAGAATAACCGCAACCTCAGAGCAGTGAGTGCACTCGTTCGTTGGAAAAGCCAGATGACTGTGAGGCAACTAAGTGAAGGGTTCGCAACGTTGTGTGCCCCAAGGCGTACCATGGTCAGTACAGAAGCGTAGTGACAGGCAAGAGCTAACGAAAGCACACTCTAAAATAGGATGGTGTCATTAGAGGGTGCCTCTGCCAAATGGTGTACTTGTACCCTGAGGCTCATGGTCTATTTCAGTGAACACCATGTGTAGCTCAAGTGAGATGTACACATACTCAGCGAGTACATCCAAGAATAACAGCAACCTCAGTGCAGTTACTTCACTCTTTTCTTGGAAAGACTACATGAAAAACCTGAGGCAACTGACAGTGAAATGTTGAAAGGGGTTGCAAGGCTATGGTCTATCACGGTCAGGGTAGCAGCACAGCAACAGGCAAGAGGTAGCAGCTAAAGAAAGAACTGCATGAAATACCATGAGAGCATCGTTGGGAGCACTTTTCAGAAGGCATAGCCCAAGGTTCATGGTCTATATCAGTAGGTGCTACAAAGAGTACATGTGCCCTTTTCTCAGACAGACCACATGAGAAATGTCAGGAAATTGAAGTGCTGAAAGCATTAGCAAGACTACTTGCAATGTGGTCTAGCAGAGTTAATGCAGCAGCGAAACCTAAAGCTAAAGAAACCACACTGGAATGCGTATGTTGGCAGCTGAAGTCAGACTGCAGTTGAGCGAAGACTGTGGGCTCTTTCTTTAAGTGTGCACTGCTCATAGCTAAAGCAAAATGTACACACACTCAAGTGCCACACCTAGTAATAACTTTAGACTCAGCGGAACATGTGGATTATATTACAGAAAAGACCACATGAGAAGCACAGGCAATGGGTTGCCGAGTGTTGAAAGCATTTGCAACACGACCTGCACCATGTACAACCAACAGCAAAAGTTTACAACGACATTAGTTCTACAACAGATGCAAATTTCTTCTCTATTAGTGTGTAATGCTTCTAGCCTAGCTGGTGACTGTATAGGTTGCAATACAAACTACAGGCTGGAACATTTATCTGGATATCATGCTCCCAGACAAAGCAAGAATATAGCTTTCTCTAACATTTTGCATCCCACATACTTTTGCTGTTGGATGAACAACAGAAACACCATGGAAATTGAGGAGAGTGGAAAGCTAACACATGCATCATGACAGGAAAGTTGTTGCCCGGAATATTCAGTTGTTTTAACTTTCCAAAAAATTCATTCAAAGCACACAGATTGTCCCTTCTGCTAATTTTATATTAGTTAGCACTAATTGGACATAGCGTAAATGGTCGATAATAAAGTGCGAACTGACTAGCCCAGCAACAACTACTATTGTAGTTGTTTGTTGCAGTTCCTGAGGTGCACAGATTACACTAACATTGGTGGTACAAGGGAAGCTCAGTTGAAATACAGGCGGACTTAAACCCACCTATTAAAAATTGCAACCTCAATACAGCACAAGCAATTTTTCCTACACTACACTAAGTGAAGAATTCAGTGTACAGCACTGAAAGTATTTGAAGAGCTCCCTCTTAAATTATGGACTACCATTGCCAATGAGTGAGCTCTAAGCAATGCCAGTACTAACTGTCACTGAAGCTAAATGCTAACAGATGACTTTAATGTATACGAGAACAATGTCTAGGGGCATTAGGTCAATGCACTGGGTGCCACACACATTAGCTTAGAGCAACTTTGATCAGAAATTAGTTGAGAACGTAACTTAAGCAGCGTGTTTTGATTGAATTTCTATGCATGCAAATACTCGGTCTCAATTTCGTTGGGGCACGTTGAAGTAACAAAAGGCATTGTCTGAACAGAAAGGAAAAGCAATACAGCTGCGAATTTACCAGCCACCTTGTGTGCCTTGGAGAAAGGATCCTCATGACCACACAAATAGAGCTAAAATGCATGAACATAGTGTGTCAAAAATGTTATGCACTCCTTTAAAAAGATGGTTTCCCTGAATACTTAACTACTTGCTGTTATGCTTCAGAGCAATGAGTCCTTGTTTTTATGCATCAGCCCTCTACTATGGGTCTTGTTCCTGTGTCCATGAATCAATTAGGAATGCCCTCTTTTCATAACACATACAAATGTGAACTATGAAAATATGAACAAGAGAACTGTGTGGCTGAGCTGGTGTTCTCTCTATGCACTAAATCTATACAGTCATCTATGGGTTTTCATCTATGGATACTCTCTTGCTTCTCAGGGAATTACTTGCCTAGCAAAGTCAACATGATGGAAACACTGGTGTAACTTCGACATCTTTAATTTTCATTAACGTTCCCTCAACTCCCTGATGCATTGTTTTTCTTCATTATCCATTCCTTCAATAGCCGATATGCGTGTTGGATTTTTCTTGCTCCAAATGCCGACAATGTAGGTGGGAGTTTCGGCATATGTTGCACTTAAGAGTTCATAAAAGGATGTTAGTTATTTAACTCAGGTTTCCTAACTCAGACAGCCTACCAAAGTTGACAGCACTGTTCGATTTATCCAGCATTTTGACTCAAGCAAGCTTCGTTTGTGCAGAGTCCCTTGTGTTTTCTACTAGATTGGATATCTTTCTATTAGACTAAGGCTGGATATCTTGACAGTGATTATACATAAATATTGATGATATTCTGCAAGTGATGCTAGCCATATGACTTCTCCTAGAGAAACATGACTTCACAAGAGTTGGGCTTTCAACAGTTCTAAAATTTTACAGCACTTGCACGTGGCAGTTTTGCAAATGCTGAGAATTTTAACTCACTGGACATAGGCATTCAGGGTGCAGCTTGCATAAGCATTGGGCTGCCACGTTTGGGAAAGCATGGTTCCATTAAAGAGTGGCATGTAACCAGTGATCTAAGTTGGTGAGAAAAAGGTTCACTGAAGAATACATAACCAGTGACATACACTGAGCAGACCAAGTTTACATGACAGAGGTTACTGATTCGCCAACAGTACTTTTGCAGGCTCTGTACTCACTCATGTTCCTACGTGTGCCCATTCATATTCACTAATGCTAAGCACATTCACAATTACATCAATTCACACTCACCAAGCTTTTCTGCCGAGTTTATAGGGAAGCTCTACCTCAGCTCAATTTATTGATAAATAAGTGTTCTCAGTGAAAACCAACCGGCATACTCTTTGTGCAGGAGACATTGCACCGGTTCGCATTGATCTTGCCCAATAGGATTTCAGGAGTGTCAATATTTTGCTGCTGATAAAACAGCAGAAAACTGTTTCCAACAGTTTCCAAGAGACTTTCACTTACTTAACTCGTGACATTTACTAAAAGCATGTGACAAAACTTACCAATATCTCTGTCAAGCGACTGAAGACATATTTTAAGCCCATTGCTGGAAAATATGTGGAAAAGACGGTCACACGAGAGAAAGGCGATAAACACAGGACGACGCGCTAGCACTGAATTTGAACCAACTTGCCCAACATTCAATCCTGCCGAATTTAAAGCATTAACTTGACCGCGGTAGGTCACTACTGAGGAAAGAGTGGCTTCCTGGAGATATCAGCATTGCGAAAAAAGCAGCCTGAAATACATAAGACGAAGGAGACAAGAACGACAGCACGTCACTTGTTATGCTGTCCTCCTCTTTGTGTTGCACTTTTCAAACTGCATTTCTACGAATGAAAGTGTCCTATTGCACTGGTCCTTTGGCAGTATATCAGTTAGCTTCCTTTTCAGTGTTCCATTGCAATTTGTCCAGCAGAGTTTTCCACTTAAGATTCTTTCAACCTGGTGCATTTCAGGACTCATTTTGCTAAGCTTCCTTGAAATACCTCGACCTACAACAAAAGCTACTGACAAGTGCTACAAAAGGGCTACCAAATGCAACTAATGGAATGAGTGATGTCATATGCATCTGAAATGATGTATTCTGTTCTGCACTTCAATGAGACCATGATGCTCACAGTAAAACATTTGTAATTTATGAACTATGTAGTAGCAGAAAGTATCATGCGAACCGGTGCTTGACCTATTTTACCACGTTTTCTCTCTCTCTACACACGCACACATACAAAAGGTGGTTGATGTCCCAAAACTCAAACTAAAATACCAGTTTATAGTGTCTGCGCACGTCATGCGCGAGGCATTGCACTTGCCAGATTTCGAACAATGACTGACTGCACCAGTGATTGAATTTTTCCATGCCGAAAAGGATGAGGCAAGATCAGTGCACGCAAATGAAATCACAGAAGGTGGGCTTCACCACAGTGCTGGAATGATCGAGCAGATAGGCAAGCTGTGTGATACACCAACATGCTAGTCCCGAAAACTAGCGAAGAATGGTCCGACTGAAAGACCGCACGCGCACAACCGTTCAAGCGGCGAGCGACGAAAGCGGAGGCGTCAACAAGTTGGCACTGTGCAACCGGAAGTCTCAGGATTGGTGCAGTGCGCCCAGGGCGTTTCAGTGTCGAGCGCAGTTTCATTAAGCGCGCGAAGAACCAGCGGCAACTGGCATCGCGTGGTCGCGAACGCCAGCCTGAAGTTTCGAAAGTACACGCACCTAAGGTCAGCAAACAGCTAAAAAAAGCGCGGCGTGGCACATCAAGAGAATTTTTTTGGCCGTGGGCTAATCTGTACGTTTTGTTTGACGCCATTTCGCAGGTTTGTGTTAGCGGGTGCTACGCGTAACCTCCAGTGAAGCTACAGTACATGGAGCCAAGCACTGAAGTAGGAAACACAAAGTATCTCGGATTCTAATTCATCCAGGAAATCCTGAACTGCGATGAGGAAGAAACAGCTGGACGCGTCCAGGTTAGCAGCTGGCGGCCTCAACTCAATCTTTAAATGAACTTGCCTTCAAGAAATGTCCACTTACAGGGCCGACCAAGGGACAGGACCCTATCCGCTAGTTATAACTAAGGACGGATACTGTACCGTATGAATGCAAAGGACGTTTGATACAGCGACATAGCGCGACGTTCGAAATCCCACCCCCAAAGCGTTTCCGACCGCCAGCCGCTGCACATGGGATCAGCACACACTATGGGAGAAAAAAGGAACAGGTGATGAAACCCCAATATCTACGCACTTGTTCAGGTGTCCGGTCCAAGATGCTGTAGCTGGTTTCACCTCGCGCAGCATCACCGAGCGCGCTATGTTCGTCTTGATTTCGGCGAGAAGCTTGGCAGCTTCATCGTCGATCTGGTCGCTGTAAGGCAGCAGTCGGTTGTAGATGAGGCGCTTCTGAAGTCCGGCATCCGGACCTTCCACCGGTCCGTCTTCCATGATCAGCTGGCGTCTAGTGGATGCCGAAACGCAGCTGCTGCTCGCACCTCTCCTCATGAACGTTCGTCATCGTCGTCACCGTGACTTCACAAGTCAAACGAGGCCGTAGACGGATCCCGAGACACATCCGAAGCCGCACATGGTGGTTGCGCAACTACGGTTTGCGTCTAAACTTAGAACGTGTTGGGCTCAGCAAAACTTGCTGCCGAGTAAGATTTACAGATTTAACAAAACCCAGTATTCACACTTAGTTTCTCGTGTTATTATTGTTATTATTAAAGAAAATACTGAACTTGGGTAACCGGTTTGGAGCTTTAGACTTGAAAAGTTAGTAGCGCCCTCTCGGCTTGACGTCATCCCGAGTGTTTCCGAAACTCGAGACGAGCCGAAAATCGTCTGCTAGCATAGGTTTGTTAGAGTTCAATGGTAGAGTTTCATACATATAGCATGGTATGCTAGAATGGGGCAGTGTGCCGTCTTCGCAGCAAACAAGAAACTCTATGCAGCAAACCCAGCAAACCAATGGGATAACGGTGGTTGCTTTTGCGATGACGCCACCAGCAGGGTGCCACGATCGAACGTGCCAGGCGCGCGAAATTTAAATCGAAATTGCAGAAACTGCTGCCGTTCTTGAGTCAAATGGTCACGTAACACGATTGAAACTAAATATATTTGCAAGACTTAAACACTTAAACACATTTGTTTGCTTTATTAAGCAGGGGTGTGCCAACAGTGAAATTTCACCTCGAATTGAATTGGAATCGAATAGTGCCGAATAGTGGCCAAAAATATCGAATATCGAATCGAATATCGAATAGTATATTTATACGAAGTGTGTACCGCCGGCTACGGCAACACAATAAAAAAAACAGGGACGCTACGGCATGCCGACAATTTTATTGCGCACTTTTTCGGGAGTGGCTTTTTCAGCTTTTATCGGCGCGCAAGCATGTTGATATATATCGAAAAGCCAGCAGCGCCATTCCTAACCTCCTAACGACTAACAGAGGGGTGTACGGTAGCTAGTTTTTTTCCCCATGGTCGCGCAATACAGCTCATCTGACAAAGGTAATGTGCTTCATCGCTATGGGCGCTCCGGGCCCAAAAATCTTCGGGCGCCTGTTCACAGCAGCATACAGCGTGCCGGAACGATGGGAGTTTCTCAACGAGTGGTTCGGTGCGGCAGTGGCGACTGCCCAGCGTGAACGAATTTTTACATGCGAAGCCAATGACTGAAGGTTTCGCAGGCCAAAGTCAGGACGTTTTACGGCGCTTGCGGCATACGCTACCGAACTACGCAAGAAGTCTGTGCCTTAAGTTGTGAAGGGCTTGAGAGTTTTTTCATGTGTTCTTCTACGTGCGGAAATGATATATAATCTCCTTTAAGATCACCATGCGCTCGCTTTTGAACCAGGATGTCGGTGAAAGTTTTAACGAAAGGCCTACTGTAACGACGTTAGCGTTAGTTTCAGCCACCCCACCCTAACCGAGTTGCACCATTGGCCTTTGTCGCGTTTTAGATATTCGTCCTGTCGAATTATTCGAAACTTCGAATACTAGCTATTCGAAAGTCGAATCGAATTAGGTACTATTCGATTCGAATTCGAAACTCGAATATTCACACACCCCTATTATTAAGATGCTTCTGCGTCGTCTGAGCTTGCACAATTCCCATCGCTGAGCAGCGTCTCGGATCGTCTGCATGCGTACTGTTCTAATTGTAAAAGGCATAGAAAAGCACATCGCCGTTCATTCCGTGCATATATATGCCTGCCTAGCTATCACACTAATTTGAAGTTATGCGTCGAAACACACGAGGAGGTCCGGAAGGCTAGCAGCATCAGGTGAGTTGCACGACCACTCGTCACCTGTACTGTCAGCCAGAGGAGCAGTCGCAAGGTTTTCGACAGAAAAAATACAACGCTCAATGACGAATGCTGCTCCATTTCTCTAGAGATTCTACTCCTCAAAGGGGCACCAAAACGCAGGAATGCCGCTAAATGCACCGCGATTTATTCGGGGTGTTGGATTTATCCTATGTGAATAAGTCCGTAATTCCAATCGGTCTTCAAAAACTTGAATGCATCAGGCTTCCTCAAACACTAAGTCTGCCATGCACACGAAAAAAATTCGCTAACGTGTCATGAGAAACCGAAAGGAACAATCAGCAAGTTTCCCACGTGCACGCATCACCAGCGCTGCACAACTACAACTACCGATCTCGGAGGCTTTGTATCTCAGCTTACCATAAATTACTTCAGGGAGTGGCGTCAGGTGGCGACACAGTAGTACGGTGTGCTCTGGCACCGCAGACTGTCATCGCAAAAAGAGCCACGTTTTCGGCGCCATACGGCACACTACCCCATTCTAGTACACATATAGTATGGTGTACTGGAATATGGTGTACTGACATTGACTGTCATGACATGAATTGATTCATGACAGGCATGAATCCCATGTCATGTACGTCATGACACACCTGACATTGTCTTCGGGCTCTCGTAGCCATTTAATTTACTTGATATACGCCAAAACTGGCATGGCATGAGTGAATGACGAACATAGATGACAATTAAGTCACGCATACCTGACAAGTCATGAATATCATGTCATGTAGTGCGTCATGATCTTGATGTTCTCGCGGTTAACTAATATTATGAGCCAAACCTGGCATGGCGTAACATCAGTGTATGACGAATATGAGTGCGAACATGAACGACAGGTCATGACAAGAATATCACTTTGCATGCTGCGTACGTCACGGCAAGGCCTTGGTGCGCTCGCGGCCGCTAAATTCTACTTATAATGTTGCTTCTGACAATAAACAATCAGTTGAAAGTTAGCGCCTGTTTCATTGTGTCTTCCTCACGCGTGTGTGTTAGCGCTTATGCCACCTTTTGACGCTAAATTCACCTGATCATTATACCAAAATTGGCATATGACATGATATGAGTGTATGACGAACATAATAAATGACAGGTCATGACATGGATATTATGTACTTACGTCATGTACGCCAATGACATAACATGGAACGGTCTTCGTGCTCTAGGGCAGTTTCATTGATCTGGATATGAGTGAAAATTGGCATGACATGATATCAGTATATGACGAACATGAACTACAGGTTATAACATGAATATCACGCCATGCATGACATACGTATGTAGTGGCAAGGTCTTGGGACTCTCGGGGCAGTTTTATTCAGGCGAAAGCCTTAGATGCCTCACCAAACGATAAAACTGACCGTCGGCGTCAACACAAGTGATGCAGAAAATCATCATCACGTGATGACGTCATGATCACGTCACGGATAGCCAATATTCGTGACGTCACGTGACGACATCATCACATGACATCGTCGCTTGGTCAAGGTGAACCGATCACGGAGGCAGTACAAAAACAGGTGAGCTGGAGAAAGCTTGTAATGCTTCCGATCCTGCAGGCAGTAGAAAGCCACGTTAGGTGCAGAAATACTTCGGAGTGGGACGAGGCAGGATCAGTACATCGACTGAGAAGAAGATGGCTTTGGCCTTCGAGTCGTTTTAGGTGAATGCATGAGAGACCCTGTTAGTAGGGGTGCGCGAATATTCGAAATTTCGAATATTTTTCGAATAGTGTTTGCTATTCGATTCGATTCGCACTGGAATTTTACTATTCGAACTACTCGAACTTCCCAAAAACAAATACAGTGAACGTCCGATTGAAAGTAACCCCTTCAGATTTTTAATATGCTTCACCACATTACATTATCGTATTGCGGCAAAGCTACCTTTCAAGCTCAGTTACGGTCGAACTGTGCCAAGAGACAGTCAACGTCCGATTGAAAGTGGTCCCTAGATATTTCAATATGCTTCACCTCATTACACTCTCGTATTGCGGCAAAGCTGCCTTTCAAGCTCCGCTACGGTTGCAAATGTATTAACTCAAGTAAACGCTGGTTCCAACATGGAGATGACAGATGTAGCAGAGTTGGGGGTTCAATTAATGCTGTTTTGGGCCTGAAATTTGGGCAGGATGTCCGAAAAATCGGATGCCGAAGCTTTATAGCATCCAAATTTCAGATGTTCTTATATATCGATGTCTATGAGGTTGAAAGAGGAGGAGAGGCTGCCTATCACGTGTACAGTCTTCTCGGTAACACTTTGGTTGCACCAAATCATGTACATAAATAGAATTCGGCCTCGACATTGCCTCATTCTTGATAAGACAACTATGAAACACCACCGCGACAGTGCTTCCCCAATCTAGCGAAAAGAAACACTTTCATGTTGCTATCTCATAAGAATATGCTTAGGAATCCTCTCTAACTTTTTTTTGTAATTTCACTTCGAAGTATCAATAAAAAATATTCTAGAAATATTCGAGAAATATTCGAAAAATATTCGATTCGCACTCACACTCTTCAATATTCGAATTCGCTTCGCACCCAATATTTTGCTATTCGCACAGCTCTACCTGTGAGTATTAAGTGCGAAGCATTTTTTAGCGAACTTCTGCGAACTTTGAGCTATCTATCTATCTATCTATCTATCTATCTATCTATCTATCTATCTATCTATCTATCTATCTATCTATCTATCTATCTATCTATCTATCTATCTATCTATCTATCTATCTATCTATCTATCTATCTATCTATCTATCTATCTATCTATCTATCTATCTATCTATCTATCTATCTATCTATCTATCTATCTATCTATCTATCTATCTATCTATCTATCTATCTATCTATCTATCTATCTATCTATCTATCTATCTATCTATCTATCTATCTATCTATCTATCTATCTATCTAGCCGCCTACGACTTTGTGCTCTCCTGGCCGATTCGTTAATGGGATGTATACCAAGATTGGTATGGCATGACGAGTGTGTATGAAGAACATAACTGACAGGTCTTAACGGCCAAATCACGACATGCATGGCATGTACAGCATGATTTACATGTCATGGTCTCGGGGAGGTCACGGCCGTTTAATTAGATGGATATATACCAAAATTGGCATGGCGAGACATTTATGTATGACGAACATAAATGGCAGGTGGTAACATGGAAATAATTAGATGCATGTCATGTACGGCGTGACTTACATGTCGCGCTCATAGTGCGCTCGCGGCCGTATTTCTAACTTGATATACATCAAAATTGGTGTTGCGTGACGTGACTGTACGTTGAACATAAATGACAGGTGGTAACATTTGACAGGTAGATTACCGGTAACAGGTAGACAGGTAACAAATGACAGGTAGATTTAGGTGCACGTTAAAGAATCCCAGGTGGTCAAAATTTCCGGAGCCCTCCACTACGGCGTTCTCTCATAATCATATCGTGGTTTTGGGACGTTAAACCCCAGATATTATTATTAACATGAAAATCATGAAGCGCATGCCATGTACAGCCTCATTTACATGCCACGCTCATGGTACGCTCGCGGCCGCTTCGCTAGCTTGATATGCACCAAAATTGGTATTGCGTGACGTGCCTGTGTGACGAACATAAATGACAGGTACTAACATGAAAATAATGAGATGTATATCACGTACGGCATGATTTACATGTCATGCTCATGGAGTGCTCGCGGCCGTTTCGCTGACTTGATATACACCAAAAGTGGTATTGCGCTACGTGACTGTACGACGAAAATAGATGACAGGTCCTAACATGCAAATAATGGCGTGCATGTCATGTACGGCATGCTTTACATGAAACTGTCTTGGGGGGCGTCCGGCCGTTTTGTTAACTGAATATATACCAAAATTGGTATGCATGACATGCGTTCGTGACGAACATAAATGACAGGTCACGCATTGTACATACAAGAATATACGTTTCATTAGTATGGTATATACCAGATTGTACATACATGCATGCATGCATGCATGCATGACGAACATGCTATATATAGGAAACTCAAAGACAAACAAGCAATGTATGCAGCTCTTTACTGGCTGCTTCGCATTACATCGATTCCCACAGTGCGTGGGATCTGCCTGATCTGTTTTAACCTGATAAATACACTAAAATTAGCATGACATAACATGAGTGTATATGACGAACATAAATGACCGATTATGACATGAACATCGATCATATAGATGTCATAACTAATGAACCGACAGACAATTAAGCCAAGGAAAGCATATTAAAGTGGACGAAAAATCACCCTTTACATCGGTGGGATCCGAACCCACAGAATTCGAAGGTGAGCCAGCTCCTTTAGCTGGGGCCATTGTCTCCCGTCGCGCCGTAGCGAGCCGCTAGTACTAGAAGCGCTCGCTCTCGCGCTCGCGCCAAAGAGAAGTCTTCTTGCTCTTGTTCTTCGAGCGCCTTGATGACGATGCCAATGAGGAAAATTTCACAAACACAGCATATCCACGAAGTGAATGATGACGAGTGGGCGCAGTCAAAACCGCATATAAAAATTGAAAAAAAAGGAAGCAAGCGAGAAATGGAGAGAAAGAAATAAAAAAAGGAAGAAAAATAAAAATAAAGATAAATAAGTAGAAAAAAAAAACGAAAAGAGAAAAAGAGAGGAGGAAAGAAAGCGAAAACGGAAGAGAAAGAAGGCTGCCCAGCTCCGCACTTCCTTCAGGCTCAATCAGGGGGACTTGCATTGACCGCGTCTTCTCAAATTTCAAGTTGGATCTCATACAAGAACCTTTGGCTTTACATTTCACAGATATTAAGGCGGTCATAATGAAAGGAAAACGCCGCCCACATCTGAACACCATATACGCAGTGTGATTATGTATATACTGTACACACGTTTTGTCACGTCTTTGCATGATCGAGTGGGAAATGCATGGGGGGATTCCAGCTTCGCCCCGAGCTTCGCCCACTCGTCGTCATTCACTTCGTTATATGTTGCGATATTTTTTACAAGAAAATACCGTAGGTTAAAGTATACTTGCTGGCGAAGCAAGCGCCAAACATGCGTAGCTATTTTCCACTTAAAGGGTACTGACACCTTTTTTCGAAGGAGAGTTTACTCTGCCATACAAATCTCCTGTATGAAGAGGCGGCTCTGAGCAAGTGTGACGCTCAGCAAATGCTGGGATATTTTATTTTGATATTAAAGTCAATTTTTCCATGGCGCACCTACCGACATCAACACTAGCTTGACGTCAGGCTACAGTACCAATTCTGGTGACTTCACGCAGCAGTCTGGCTAGTTGTGATGATGTTAGTCACCAAAACTTCCAAGATGGCCGCTTGTCAGGGCTGGGCAAAGATACCTTGAAATTGTATCGCGATACTATACAAGATACTCAGGCAAGAAGTATTAGAGATACAGATACAAGATACTGCTGCAATAATTGCATCCGATACGATACTTGCCGATTGTATCTTAAGATACTTCGATACATTTGCAAATTTGCTATTATAGATGCATATAATGTAGCAGCAAACGCCAATGCACAAAAATTTCTGCATGAAAATTTCTTAACTGAGAGTAATTTTGTTTCATTTGAATGAAATATCTGTTAGTATATCAAAAGTTGTCTCTTTCCTACTCGAAGTACATTAGTTCAATTTTGAAACAACTTACTGGGGCTACTTTAAACTGATTAACATGGCATCTCTTGACACACTTCGCTGACATTGATTCTTGCTTGTCTTTTTATAATTGATGGGAGTCGCTGCTCAGCTTGCCGACCAGCTAGGGGGTTGCCATATCATCACAAGAACTTCAATAAGCAGCCTTCACACGATGATGAAAATACCGGCGTGAAGTTTTACCTTGTCCGTAAACCCCCGCTACACAATACCTGATAACCAGACAGGTGTACAGTAGCAACAAAGCTGGGAACACCATTTTTTGTGACGCACAGTGTATACGTAGGGGACATAAAACTGCAATGGCGGTTCATATTCGACGTATCTGCTGGTGTAAAGCGTTCGTTATCGATATACTCGCTAACGTGCAGTCTTTGAACAATTTTCCTTGAACAAAAGAACATGTTCAACACGGAAGCGTCTCAGACGTTTTGTATTGTCACGTGGTATAGCGACTTTAAGAAGCCAGCAGTCAAACTGTAGAAACGAAACTCTTTACTGAGCTAACTTGTGCCAAGAAAACTAACTAACTGAAAGTACAATCAAAGCACGCTGCGTACTGATAGCGGCGATCACAGTCGTCGGTCGTCGGCAATCTGATCATCGGCGGAACGCGTCGTCTTTCATACATCAGGGATCAAACCCTCCAGCGTTCTCGCTGGTGCTCGCGCAGGCTCCCGAATAAACTAGGCTACTCGCGCCCTGCGCGTAATTTTAACAGAACAATGAGAAAAAATGGCAAAGCTTTCCAAACGTTGCAGCGTGGCTTGGCCCGAGTGGTGATAACAGATTTTGGCGGGTTAAACTCAGTCACAGCAAAATAAATAAATAAGAGCGCGTGGCAGTATAGTTGCACAAAGCGTCACAGGATATAGCCGCTATTCGCGCTATTTCCACTTACAGCTGTAATTATCTGGCGATTAGTAATAGTAAAAAAAAAAATTCAGGGAGGCCTAAGAAAGGAAAACAGACATAAGTAAAATAGAAATGGGTTTCCGTATACACACTCACAATGAATAAGTAGAGGAACACTACACAGGCTGGAACCCTAATAGCTATGACGATTAAGCATGAAGTATCGTCAACTTACCAGTTAAGGTAAGACAATAGAAAATTCAGTGCATATGTAAAATTGCCTGAAACGACTCGTTAGCACGCTCATCAGAAAAAATTTGGTATAAATTTTTCTCGAATCCCTCATCTAACATCTTTAAGATGGCTCGATCCTAATAATTTCCATTATTATAATGCAAAATCAATTTCACTATTTTATTTAGAGCTAAGCAGAATGTTTGGTATTGTATGCTCTAGGCACGCCCACGTAATTATATATGTGTTTTCAAAATTACCTTGGCAGAACAGCAAACTCAAACAAAGTATAAAAGTGTAAACAGTAGCAGAGATAAAGCAGACATTTAAAAGCAAGGATAAATCAGAGTACTTATTTTGGCAGCACGTTACAAAAGATATAATGCAGGGGCCACGCTGAAAAAAAAAATAAAGAGATCTAGGTAATGTAAGGAAGGCACAAAGAGGACAGCCAAGAAAGCATTCGTGCTAACAATCAAACTATGACTTCAAAAACTCGTTGAATACAGATAGCAGGAAGAAACAGATACGGTACACCGAGATATCTTTTGTTAGCTAAAGGCTTGTTCTATTAGATCTAGCGTCGGTATCAGTGGGGCAATAGTTCTTAGTATCTCATTTGCATATAAATCAATGTCATTGCATGTAAGGCAAACCTACATCCACGAGGTTCTTCATATCGCTGGTGTGTGAAAGCCATGAGACCCAAAGCAACCCACTTCTTGCATGCTTCAAATTTCGTAACGAAGCACTACGTAAGAGAATCTTCAATAACGACTCTAAATCAGCATAAGAACTTTCTGCACTCATTTGAGTACGCGGCGCAGGAACGTGACTAAGAGTAAGTGTCATGGAACTGACACAGCTAAAAAGAGCAAAAAATTGAAATAACAAGAACTACGTGGGCTGGGCGTAGACGTTCGCGCGCTTGTTTCTATCGTGACTGCGCGAGCGCTGCCACGTGACTCTGCTCCACCAATAGCGGCGCGCTGACCTCATCGCCTGCTCTCATTAGAGGACTCTGGAGGAAAGATAAATTATGTCGCTGTCTTTCATACCCAGCAATTCCGGACATCGCTTTCAGTTCGCGGTTTTTGGCACCACGTGGCGTACGGACCTTAAAGATTCGTAATTACCGCTATGACTCCGACAGCGTAGCGGACACAAAGACAGACGACAATATCGGCTTTCACCACCACGCGCGAACCGGCAATCGCCGACTGATAACCGCAACGCATGCGACAAGCGGGCGGCTGCTCAACTGTGAGTCAGCACTAGTTTTGTTGCAAAGTGGCTCGGTCCTTCTTCAAGACGGCGGAACCTGGAAAGGGCGTCCTGCCCTTCCTCTCATTTTTCTTTCAATATTTTCCGAGTTTCCTCCATATTTTTCGTCCGATCGTACTGCCGTTGGCCTCCCCTGGTTCCTTTTAAAGTTGGCGAACACGCCTTTTGTCGCTGCTGTGTTTTGAATCACAGAAGCTAATTTTGAGAAATAATACCATCTTAAATTATGATGACGGTCACGCGTTTCGGACTATGCACACTCAGGCTTGACTTCCCTCATTTTCGTTGACGTCAGTTTACAAACCCATAATATTGTACAACTGGGTGAAAGCACCAAGCCGCGTGTTACAGTCGCTAACAGACTTCGCTTTTTCGTGTTCAATAAGCGACTGAACTAAGGCACAAATTTATTTGAATGATGAAGATTATTGAGTAGCCTTCGGTGAAGTATTTTAATTAGGCGCCATAGTTTCAACTATGTTGCTTTCCTTTCTCAAACTCATAATAAAATACGCCCTAAATACCTTATGTTCCTAAGCACAGTACACAATTTACAGCTCGCCCTCGCCTTTCTTCTCAGTAATTCTGAAAATGAAATGAAATCGAATAAACTGACAAATCCCACCTCAATGACTCAATGGATATCTGCTAGTCTGCAGATTTGTGCGAAGTCATGGATTGAAACCAAGCTCTTGCGGCCTTTTTAAAGCAGGAAAAAAACGAAAACAAAACGTGTTTCTTTACGTGACAACGTACGTTACAGGCCCTTCACGAAATCCATTGAAAACTTTTGTTACATTTTGAAAGTTTTATGTGCTTATGTAAACAAGGCAACTGCAAGAGTCTCGAAACGCATGTCTTCTTGTTCTCTGTGATGAATGCTTGTTTACCGTGAAAAAAGTGCGTGTTCTTTGCAAAACATTGTTTCGATTGCACCTAAAGTTGTAGATGCCATCTAGCTAAGATTTTAAGAATGATTTTTTTGTAAATAGGAAGAGTTGCAAGATGTTGAACTGTCCTGTTACCGCATTTCCAGAAGATCAGCACCACTGACAACTCAGGCACTCTGTGTCTTTACCTCGGCAAGAGTCCATAAGCGAAGTTAGATTTTTTTTCCCGTTTTCTTGTGGACACTGTAGCCTCAGTACGTTGTAATATTCAGGTGATGGGTCCCGCATGTTTTTATCGCTATTTTTCATTGCGGCACCATTGTAGTGTCGTCACTGAGCGTCTCAGATTAGAGGTTAACTGAAGTTGCGTGTCATAGTCAGTGACTCGATCACTGCGCTGCAGTCCGTGGCTCACATTCGCAGAAAGCCCGGCTCCTCAGAAAGGCATCACCTTCTGTATCAAATTATGGCCGCCCTTCTGCGGAGCAGCCACTTATGTTTTGTAGACACGATCACCGCAGAATGTGTACTGCCCATTTATTTGTAGTGCGCACTGATCATAGTGAGAAAATCCGAAGTGCAGGGGGGGGGGGGGGAATAAGGGCATAAGGCAGGCTAGCCGATGTTTTCGTATACGTGAGCCTATCTTGGTCAAAGGCGTCAATGACCAACCCTTTCAAACATATGGCGCCTTTGACGAATATACCACCCATCGAAACATCAGCTAACAGGTATGAGGCCCCTATTATGGCGAAAGCCTTAGATGCCTCATCAAACGCGAAAAGTGACCGTCGGCGTCTTCGAGATTTGGCAATATCTCTCGATACTTCGCGAGACCGGCATTGGCGTTGAAGGATGCAAAAAAAAAGTAATAAAAGTGGGTTCAAAGTCACGTGATCGATACTCAAGTGAATGTGTGTGTGTGGGTGTGGTGTGTGTGTGTGTGTGTGGGTGTGTGTGTGTGTGTGTGTGTGTGCAGTCGGCGTACCAAAAGTCACATGACCTCAGTGTAACATGACGTCAGCATGACGTCACAGATCGCCAGAATTGACACATCGTAGGTGGCGACATCGAAGGGCATCGTCACTTGATTAAAGGCGGGCCGATCGTGGAGGCTCTGCAAAACCATGTCAGGAGCAGAAAGCTTGTAATGCCTCCGATCCGGGAGGCAGTGCAAAAGCACGTTGAACTCGGAAAGCTTTTGAATGTTACGCTGGAGGGGAGGATCAGCACGTCGACCGAGAAGAAAAAGAACAAGAAATGGCTTTCGCCTTCGAGTTGTCTTAGGCGATTGCATAAGGGACCCTCTGAGTTTTTCCTGTTCAGACAACCTCTATAGCACACCTATTCGGTGCCTTTGACTACGCTGTGGCTCATCTTCACAAATTCAGTCATGCGATGCTACCAATAAGCACTTCACAAAATTCAGAGGGCAGTACTAACATTTAGTAGTCCGAAGTCGCCGACATGGGTCACTGGGGGCAAATAGATACGACCCGTTGAACACAACCACACATTTATACTTCGTCGTTAACGCGGGAGTGTCACGCACTAAGCTTCGCCGAAATTAAGCTTGGGAATGTTCTATTGGAAGCATAAGTTAGTCCGTACGTAATCTGGGAAAGTTCACATGCGCATTCTATGCGCATGTGAACTTTTCCAGATTACGGACGCTATTGCTTCGCGATGAGTTATTGCAGTCATGACGGCAGATGTTTATCCCGCCTCTCCAATCTTGCTTCTGCTCCCTAGGCTGTCTTCTGGCGCTGCTGTTACACGTGAAATGTTTCAATGCAGTGCATTTTACTTCGTGGGATACGAGTCAAGCAATTTATTCTCATGGTATCCGCGTTTCTTTTTCTTTCTCTTGCCATAGGTTGGGAAATCCACAGCATGATTAGAGGCTTAATACTTGTGTTGCTCATTGTTCGTACACCGGTGCACCGAGCAGACAATGTTGAACCAGCTTCAATGGAAAGCTTCTGAGCTTTCATTTTTGCCAATACAATTAAGTGTAACGATCACATTAGCAGTTTGAGTTGACAATTAAAAACGACCGTTTTAATTGATTTGACGTAATAAATGCGAAGCATTTCTTAGCGAACTTCTGCGACTTTGAGCGTATCTATCTATCTATCTATCTATCTATCTATCTATCTATCTATCTATCTATCTATCTATCTATCTATCTATCTATCTATCTATCTATCTATCTATCTATCTATCTATCTATCTATCTATCTATCTATCTATCTATCTATCTATCTATCTATCTATCTATCTATCTATCTATCTATCTATCTATCTATCTATCTATCTATCTATCTATCTATCTATCTATCTATCTATCTATCTATCTATCTATCTATCTATCTAGCCGCCTACGACTTTGTGCTCTCCTGGTCGCATGGTTATCGAATGTGCACCAAAATTGGTATGGCGTAACATGACTGTATGACGAACATAAATGACAAGTCATAACATGAAAATCATGACACGCATGTCATGTACAGCATGATTTACACGACCACGCTCATGGGGCGCTGGCGGCCGTTTCGTTAGCTTTATATACACCAAAATTGGTATCTTGCGATGTGACTGTGTAAGGAACATAAATAACACGAGTTAACATGAAAATCATGACACGCATGTCATGTACAGCATGACTTACATGCCACGCTCATGGGGCGCTGGCAGCCGTTTCGCTGGATTTATATACACCAAAATTAGTATCTTGTGACGTGACTGTATAACGAACATTAATTACACGAGTTAACATGAAAATCATGACACGCATGTCATGTACAGCATGACTTACGTTCCACGCTCATGGGGCGCTGGCGGCCGTTTCTCTAGCTTGATCTACCCCGAAGTTGGTATTGCGCGACGTTACTGTGTGACGAACATAAATAATAGGAGTTAACATGAAAACCATGACACGCATTTCCCTCAATGACATACAAGACGGTGTATGCAGCTCTTTGCTGGCTGCTTCGCATTACATCGATTCCCACAATGCGTGGGATCTGCCGGCTTTTTTTCATCAGGGCTTATAGCTTAGAACGCTAGGTTACGGTAAATCCAGTTAACTTGTATATTCAACAGCTAGGGCACACTGTTCATTCAGCTGTGATTAAGCCCTCTTTCGGTCAGTCCACGAAACGCCTCTATGAGCATCATAAACATAATTATCATCATCTTCAACCTATTCAGTGACCACTTAACTGAGGTTTTCTCTAGCGATCTCCGATTCCCTCTATCCCGCGACAGTTGATTGCACTTTATTCCTGCGACATTTTTAATTTCATCACCTCGACCTAACACTCTGCTGTCATTGACTTCGTTTCTGTTCTCTCGGTATCCATTACGCCGCACTAACGGCACATCAATTATCGGTCCTTCGTATTAGTGACCTGCCCAAGTCCACTTTTTTCTGATGATGTTAACTAGGATGTCGCCAACGCCTGTTTGTTCCCTTATTTCCTCTACGTATCATTCGGTGTCTTAATGCGGGCCATTTTTTTCTTCCGTCATACCTTGCGCGGTACTTCACTTTTTTCTTGAGTTTCCTTGTTATCCTCAAGTTTTCAGCCCCGTATGTTACTACCAATACTACGAAATTGCACAGGTCGGCAAACTCACTCATGAGTCGACTCACTCAAACTCATTCAGACTCAGATCGGCCATGAGTCTGACTCTGAGCGAGTCCGGGTAAATAATGTTTTGGTGTGTTTTAGTCGGAGTGAGTCCGGCTGAGGAAATTTTAGTGAGCCTGAGTCCAGGTGCGTCCAGTTGAGAAACATACTGGCGAGTCTGAGTACGAGTGAGCCCTAAGCACAAAATATATTTCTTTTTAGTGAGTCCGAGAGGGCTGCACCGTCCATTGCCGACCTATGGTCATATCTACTCATCTTCAGCATTACTATCAGTCTTATATCGGCTTACCATTATACCTAAGTCTAGTCACACATATGTCAACGCACGAGCGTTCATGCGCCACCTCAATATTTATTGATCAGAGGTGTGAGGTGTGCGTGTGTGTGTGTGTGTGGTGTGTGTGTGGTGTGGGAGGGGGGGGGTGACCTCCCCGTGCAAACTCTTTCACGGGAAGTTCTTGATAATATATCTCGTGTGAGTCGCGTATTTCATAAAACTGTCCTTGCATGATTTAAGCCACTTATAATACGTGTTTGATGGTGCAAGATCAAAAGGCGCATCGTAGAGCACCGATTACGTGAGATATTGGCGTTAAAGAGCATCGGCACCATGACCGAAAAAGCTAATTTAACGCTAACAGACTCATGAATCGACTCACTCAGATTCACTCAGATACAGGTCAAGCCGTGAGTCTGAGTCTGAGTGAGTCCGGCTGAGTAATATGTTGGTGAGTTTGAGTCCGAGTTAGTCGGGTTGAGAAAACATTTAGTGAGTCTGAGTGAGTCCGATTGACGAAAATTGGTGAGTCTGAGCCCGAGTGAGCCTTCGGAGCAAAATGTATTTCTTCAGTGAGTCTGAGTGAGCTCCAATTTTTTTGCCGACCTATGCGCAATTGTTGTATACATCCCGCTTTAAGAATAGCGGTGAATTGCCTGTCATGGCTTAGGAATGTCTATCTCAAGCACTACTCCAGCCCATCATCGGCGAGTTTGGTTTCATGAGTAGGTTACCCTTTTAATTATTCGTGTCGATGTACATGCTCTCGCGCAGGTCCTGAACACTGGTTGCTAATTTTGAGTTCTTCTAAGGACTCAAAACAGCCGAGCACGCAACACGGTTAAATTTGCAGATACAGCAAAAATATTTTTATTACCACTGCTCCTCCCTTGTGTTTCTTTGGGTAAGGTTATTCGACACATCGTTTTTTTTTTCTTTGCGGGTTCACTACATATAACTCCTCGAAAATACTTAGAGAGTCCCAGTTTCCACTTTGAAGGAAATCTATACATTTATGGCGTTATATATATATATATTATATATATATATATATATATATATATATATATATATATATATATATATATATATATATATCATAGGTAAGGGAGCAGCGTTCACACTACCGCACAAGCATTGTTCGTTCTCGAATTCTTCGGTAGCTCTTTTGCGCACTCCTTGAAATGGATATATATATATATATATTATATATATATATATATATATTATATATATATATATATATATTATATATATATATATATATGAAGGGAGCAGCGTTTCACACTACGCACAAGCATTGTTCGTTCCGATATATATATATATATATATATATATATTGTGAGCGCTGACTGTGTCGGTCATCATCTTCACTTGTGCATACAAATCCTCCTTAGTTCTCCTTAGTGACCGTGGCAAGACGTTTCTTTCTCATGTCCTCGCTGAAGTCCTACAGGCCTCTGACACCATCCATAAGACCACCTCGGCATATCACCCGCAGACAAATGGTCTCATCGAGCGTTTTCACCGAACTTTGTCCGACATGATCTCTATGTATGTTCAGCCCGATCACAAGAACTGGACACAATACTGCCTTTCGTCACGTTTGCCTACAATACGGCCATACACGCACTACAAGCTACAGCCCGTTTTTCCTCGTGTATGGGCAGTGTATGGCCGTGCATCGTCTTTTGTTCTGGACACCAGCTTCTTCCGCGCTCTCTGTCCCATCAGCGTCCCTTCCAGAAGAGTTCGCTGCCCGCGTCGCCCGCGGCCGTAATGCCCGCGCCAAACCTCTGCCATTCAGGCCAAGAGGAAAGTTCGTTGTGATGAGGACGTAGAGTTGTGTCTTTCCACCCAGGCGACGAAGTGCTCCTCTGGACCCCTGTTCGCACACCGGGGCTCTGTGAAAAATTCGTTCACAGATACCTGGCCCTTACACCGTGCTTGAACGAACGTCTGCGGTGAATTATCGCGTCGCTCCTGTTAGTTCGGCTTCGGACCGTCGCCGTCGCGGTGCCGAGATCACCCATGTGTCTCGCCTGAAGCCCTATATCCGGCGTTCGTACCCTTACTAAATGGACGTCTTGCTGACCGCTTTCGTGAAGGGGGAAAATAGTATGAGCGCTGACTGTGTCGGTCATCATCTTCACTTGTGCATACAAATCATCGTGATCATCATCATCGTGTTGGATCGCGGTGTTCGGTTTTTGGTTCGCGCGCCTTTGCTGTAAATACAACAATCGTTCCGTCGTACCTGACGTCGTCTCACAATATATATATATATATATATATATATATATATATATATATATATATATATATATATATATATATATATATATATATATATATATATATGAACACTGCTCCCTTCCCGTCTGCGTCAAAGAATCAAACGCTCGATCACGGAATTTTGAACCGCCACCTACGCAGGAACCATGACATGATGCTTAACCAATTCGCTCATTTTACACGAATTTGAATGTCACTCCGGCTGAGTCATGGTCACAACTGATAGGTCACTTTTATTCTGATTACTGCTTAGTAATTCTCTTATTTGCTGCATTTCTTAGCAAACCTTTGGCACTTTGAGCGTTTCTATCTACGTATCTATCTATCTATCTATCTATCTATCTATCTATCTATCTATCTATCTATCTACCTACGTCTGGGTGCTCCATGATCGCCTCCTTTACTTGGTGTAGACCAAATTGGCATGGGAAGACAAGAGGATTTGACGAATATGACTGTCGGGTCATGACATGAATAATATGAAAATCCTGTCGCGTACGTCGTCAAACCCTTTCCTCCAGACACGTGTGGCACACACCCGTTTACCACGGGCCGCGGTGCACGGGGTATGCGCCACAGGTGACCGACAGTTTATATCTGCCTAGCAACGGCGAGAACACACATTGGTAATTTAAATGCCAGAGCATTAAGAAAAACCGACATGGCAGCGTTGACCTCGAATGGAAAGAATCAAATCTAGAATCTCAGCAGGAATCGAACCCAAGGATTCTGCGTGGCAGTCAGGTATTCTACCACAGAGCCACGCCAGCTCTAGAAACTGCTTTGGAAAAACACCCCATGCAGGCGTAATTTCGGTGCAACATCATTGTGGTTGTGGTGCTGGGTATATAATTGTGTAACAATGCAATAAACATGTACTCCTACGATACAGGCGTCATGTCAGGTTAACGTCTCTGGTTCCAGTGTTGGCTTCGCTTTTATAGCAGTCTAATAAACATTTTGTATTCCCATGGTTCAGCAAGCTATAATGAAGCATGCTCGAGCACGGAAGAATACATTAACGAAAGTTACGTATGATATTCCTATTATTGCACCGTAAAGTGCATTTAGTTTCGATAATACTGACGTATGTACTCTTAACGTGAGGGCTGACGTTACGTCGCACCATAAGTTACACTTTAAACGCCAATGTTGTGGACGTGCCTGGTAAGCCCAACATGTGCACACAGCTACTACACTTACAAAATCACCTTGATCAACCTCGTAACGCTTGGCTAAAAGTCATAAAATGCAGCATAGAAGTACTCGCTGACTGCTTCGCATGAAACAGATTCCCAGAAAGAATGGGATCTGCCGAATTTTTGTTTGGAGCAACAATCCGAAAATGTTTAAAATTAATGTTTTATTTATTTATTTTATTTATTTTATTTTAGGATACTGCAGGCCCATTGAGCGGCCCAAGCGGAGTGGTTACAATATTACATTCACTGAACATTATACATTGTAAACAGTTAGATCCGTGCAACAATAACAAAAAGGCAAAGCAAATCGCCATGCATTGCAATACACACAACAAAGGTAGAATGTATATACACACATACAGTAATCATAAAATATAGTAGGTAAGGTGACATACAGTAAATACAGCAGGTATGGTTACATCAAAACAAAGGACATACGTCTATTTAATCATTTGCTCTATTAGTTCCGCACTATGTAACCATGTCAATGGAAGGGCATTCCACTCGTTTATCGTACGAGGGAAAAATGAAATTTAAACGCATTGGTTCTGGTGCTGTAGGGCGTAAGACACTCGGCATGACGATGCCTCGTTTCTCGGTTAAGAGGGGTGATATGTATTCATCTGGATTTAAAGCTATTTTTCTGTTTTTTAGCTGAAAAGAAACTTCAGTCTCTGTATCTTACGCCGTAGCTGCAATGTTTGGATACCATGTTCACACATTAAAGTGTTGGGGAGTCAGTTTTCCGATACTTTGAATAATAAACCGTATAGCTTTTCGTTGAATCCTTCGAGAGCATCGATGTTTTGTTAGTATGTGGGTCCCAAACAATAGCGGCGTATTCAAGCTTCGGTCGAATAAGTGATAAGTATGCTAACTGTTTTGCCTCAGCTGGTGCTTGTTTTAATTTATGTCTGAGTAAGCAAGTTTTCGGAAGGAGGACGCACATATGTTGATAGTGTGAATTCCATTTAGCGTGTTTGTTATAGTGACACCGAGATATTTGTAGTTTGTAACTTCAACAAGCGGAATTGATGCAAGCGAGTACGGAAAGGAAAGACAATGGCTCTTTCTGGTTATTTTCATGAAAACAGTTTTCTGGGCATTGAGAACCATGTCCCGTTGTTCGCACCATTTATGAATTTTCTGTAAATTATAATTAAGGAGTACTTGATCCTCGAACATTTCACCTCATAAACAGCACGCAATCATGAGCAAAAAGTCTGATACAAACCGGCTCACTAATTACATCAACGATATCATTTATGTACATAGAAAACACAATGGCCCAAGGACACTTCCTTGTGGCACACCAGAAGTCACTGGTAGCTGCCTTGAGCTAGTGTGCCTCGATGTGCGCGCCCCCCTTAGGGTGCTGCCATTCTTGAAGGGCTGATGCCGCCGCGACGCCATTTTTTTGCCCGCGTCTCGCATCACACAGCACAGCCTCCGTAGTGTGGTAAACACCAGTAAGACGCCGTGGGCTCACATATGGCAGCCGCGGCGCAGTAACCTGCAGATGTCCTCACCGACTGAATTGTCAAAACGCGCATCAAGGCACCCTACCTTGAGCAATGGCCATCAATACACAAAATTGCACTCTGCGCTTAAGTTGCTGCAACCAAGAACTAATAAAACATTGGTACGCTAGTGCCTGAAGCTTTAAGATTAGTTTAGAATGAACATACAAGGTCAAAAGCCTTCTTAAAGTCCAGGAAAATAACATCGACCTGACCTGATTTGTCTAGAACCGCGCAAGCGATACGACTGTGTCAACTGGATGACTGTAAGAGCCCCTTTCTAAAACCATGTTGAAACGGAGTTAATTTACTATTGTAAGCTAAAAACTGTTTATGTAATTCGCGATGACGTGCTCCAGCATTTGCAACATGATGACGTCATGGGATCGGTCGATAGTTTGTTAATAGCATGCTGTCTCCTTTCTTTAAGACGGAACGATTCGTGCTGTTTTCCAATCAACAGGAATGCCAGCTGATGACAAGGAAGCGCGGAAAATAAACAAGAAGATATTTCGAAAGCACTTCAGCATAACGACGAAGAAAGGGGTTTGGTATATTATCAGGTCCAACGATGATTTTGTCTTTAAATTCAGCAACATAGAAACAACACCAGCTTCTGAAATTAGGGTGGAATTTTCATGCAGGCTATTACGGCTCTGACGTAACGGTTCAGTTTGATTAGAAAAACACTGTGGAAGTATTCATTGAACCTTTCAGCTATACTGCGTTTATCATCGATAGTCACGCCATCGCACATAATTCGATCAACTGCCTTTTTCTGTGTGGAAAGGCATCGCCAAAACTTCTCGGGGGAGTTTTGATGAAATTAGGCAATGTATAACTGAAGTAATGTTGCTTTGCATTATAGACTGCCTCATTCAACCTCGCTAGTGCCATTTTCACTGTATTGTTGTTTGATTTAGCCCTTTTTAGTCTTTAAATTTTCGTTTGAGGTGCAATATATCCCTTGTTATCCAAGGATTATTTTTCGCGTTTTTTTTTAATCTTCCGGAACGAAATTTTCAAGGCAGTACGTGCATAAGGTCTTAAATGATTCCAGAGTACGTCAACATCATGTCCTTGAAAATTGTCCACGTTTGGAGTAGATATCCATAATACTTTCATCACAAGCCCGAGAGAAGTCTTTAATCAAAACTGGAGTGCTAATTGTTTTTTGTACCTCGAGAGAACACGTAAGACAACACCATTGGTGGTCAGAGATACCTTCTTCAACGGATGTATTGTAATTTTCAATTGAACGGCTAATAAAGATAAGATCTAGTAGTGAAGAAGATTATTTTGGAACGCGAGTTGTTGATTTACAATGCTGGTGAACGTCAGTCACGCAGCAT